>NW_010203808.1:0-1553 GCF_000695765.1 Mesitornis unicolor | reverse complement strand
GGAATTAAAGCCACTAATCTACATCTTTGGTTGGCGCAAACCACTGGTAAGCTATTGACTGGAGTCTACAAGTACTTATTTGCTCTGTCTGGGTTGAGCATTATTGTGCCATGCTGCATTCCTCTACAAAAGCCTCTGTAAAATGTTCTTTTTGTTTCTGGTTTTGCTAATGAACTGTATTTATAAAGTATTTCAGTGAAGATTACCATCTAGTATAAAATATAAAATTAATATAAAATATAAAATATAAATTGAACAAACTCCATTGACATAAACGGAATTTTGCTGTTTATACAAACTGAGGCTCTGGGCCTATACACATGTATTCTGTACTGTTTTCTATTTGCACATGATTGACATTTATTATTTGATTTCCTGAGCTGTAAGAGAGTATTCAAATCTCTTGCAAGTATTCAGCAAGTCCCTCTTTTCTTTATTGTGTGCTTCCTGTATTTTCTCGTAACAATTTCAACAATGGACTTTTAAAATATTTACTTATTATAAGATAGTCCACTGCCTGAAAGATCCAAACAGCAGATTTCCCCCCTCCCCGTGTCTCCATCCTAACAAAAAAGCTATTAAACCAAGCAGAAATCTGATTGCAGGGTTTTTTTCCAGAATAGTGGAAATTGGTAAAAGCGTGATAGTTCTTTCTGTGACTTTGAAAAAAACAAAATCAAAAAACCACAATAGTAAAGTGTATATAAAGTGAACTAAGTTTTAGAGGTTTTCTTTTCTAGAAAGATATTTGTGCAAGTGCTCTGTATGAAAGAAAGAAATAATTTATTGCCCTTTTAGTTCCTCCCTCTTGCTATTTCATTTCCTCCAGTGTATTTACTTACTTTCACCATCCCTCTCCAAAATACTTAAAGATTCAGCTACTTTCTCAAGTGTCCTCTTAAGTTATATTTTGTTTAGATGAACCAAGTAGGATGCTGAAACAGTACCCTACAGTTGTCAGTACCCAAAGACAAATAATGAACACGATTCAAGTATTAGATAATGAATGAAGCTTGAATACAAACTTAGCTAAATAATAAACCTGAATAAATATTCAAGTTAAATAATGGACAGCTCGTGCTTTTGGAAGAGAAACTGGATGACCCAAGTATATTATTTGCTCACTGAATTAGTTGTTCAGCACTAATTACAAAGGCATGCAGATGTCCTCTCTTGCCGTAGCCAGAATGCTTGTTTGTGAGATACATGGCTATTCAACAACACTGAATGCATAGTTTTGCTTTAGGGAACATATAACAAATTCAATATGCATTCTTAAAATGTATTAATATTAATCGCACTTATAGGTACACTGCCAGAAAAGGAGGCTCATCTCATTTTTAAGGATCCTTCAATATATTGTAGAATAGGTATTCACAGTTGCTCTACTTATATGATAGAGATGCCCCAAGATACGCAAGCAGACTTTTGAATACTGTATCATCTGAATAATATTTAAGATCTAAAGAAATTTGTTAAGGTAGCTGAAAAAAAGCAAAATCAAATATAGGAAAACATTTCCTTCTGTTACGGTTTAAGGGTTACCAGCCTGA
>NW_010203807.1:0-7074 GCF_000695765.1 Mesitornis unicolor | reverse complement strand
TTATTTATTTATTTATTTATTTATTTTTGCTGGAGGCTTGCAGCCAATGTGAAGCATGAGTTGGCATTTACTAATTTGATTAATAAAACACAGTTTGTAACAATCAAGTTTGTTATCCTTATCTCTACTCACATTTCAAGGAAATTGAAATTCTTTGAGAGCAGTGGTTCATAGGGAGTCCTAGAATTTGTCCTTTGAGAGCTACTCGGGACCCTCCAGTCTTTACACAACAGGGGCAGTAGTGACACTGATCCATAAATGCACCTTGATAACTCTTAGTGAATGTCTGTAGTACGTGGAAAGAGTTTGATCTGTCAGCCTGTCTTGAGACTATTTGTCATGCTGGAAGGTTGTTATAAGCTCATCTGCAAATTGCATGGAAACCTTGTGGTTTCCCTCTCCTTTTAGACTTCTGGCAGTTGTGGTCTTGATGTAGAAGTTATCAGGTGAATTTCTTTGAGCTGTGACACGCAGGAGGTCCAATGAGATGTTCATTGCAGCTCCCTTCAGGCTTCAGATCTGTAAAGCTTTGGACCGTAGTGATTTTTGTAATGGAGCATAATGCAAGTTACAAATCCTTCCACTCCAGCTCCAAACTCCTGTCTTCAGTTTTTGGGCCTCGCTTGGAGAGCCTGCAGTTATGGCCTACATCTAACACGTGTAAACACACCCCACGGTATCTTCGGCGTAGGCACTTTGAAGGTGGCCACAAGACACATACTTTGTCCCATAGACAAAATGCTGATTCTTATGTCTTATTGCGGGTGACTTGGGATTAAAGACACGCAGAAAATGACAGGTTAGATCTGGAATCAATTTTCATTTACAGCTGAGAAGCAGTTACTGATGCTGTGCTCACAGTTCAATAAAAGATCTAAAGATATAGACCTTGTGTTTCTCTTTCAATATAAGCAGCATAATCAGTCTCAAATGTTTTTACAAAGAAAACTGTATTGACAGTTTTATTAAAATTGCTGTCTTTAAAGTTTTACGTTATCCACAATTTGACCTAGTTGAATGGTTTTTAATATGCGCGCTGACCAATCCAATAGATTTTTATGTCACATATTTATAATACCAAGTACACATCTGTTTAATGTATTATTTGAGAGATATTGTTACATTTAAGCATGGCCTGAATTGTAAACTCTTTCGGTATTGTCACTGAGAGGAACATTGGCATATGTATCAGTATTGCATTCAGAATATTTACAGTAATTAATTCACAATATTTTTAGGTTGGCTATGAGAGATACAGTTGAGGCAGATAACAGACACGCTATTAGTAAAACCATTAGATGACAAGGCATTTCAGAGATGCTAATGTTAACACTCTTCTGTGAGGAAGGACAGAGCTTTTAGATGGCTTTATTACTCTGTTAAAAAAGATGCATCAGAAATTAGGAAGAGTAGTGAAGATTTTTAATTAGTAGCTCGGTTCAGCTAAAAGAGCTTAGATAAAACACAGGTTAGTATTTTTGTTCTTAAAAGCACCTCTGTATAATTCAAATTAGCTTTGAGCTCAAAGGCATCCAAATGAGTTGTGCCTGGATACAGTATTTTAAGTAGCTGTAGTGTGCCCAATTTTCTTTAACCAGCTCCTCTTTGTTCTTCTGCCTAAGGAACAGTCCTGTTAACCTTTGAAATGCGTACTTAATTTAAAGCACATTGCTAGTGTTCTGTGTGTTTTTGAACCGAAGAAGCTTTGATAATAGTTGCAGACCTGCTCCATTTTCAGTATTTTATGTATACAGTGGTTTTGGCAGAACAAATCAATGAGATGTTTTTCTTTTCTATTTGATTTTTTTTTTCCTCCTTCCCTTAATGACTGTCACTTTCTTGCCATTTCTCTGATAACCATACAAACACAAGTCATGCATATAATCCACGGCCCTGCTCTATCATTTGTGTTTTACACAAACATCACTCTTTTTCGCTAGGTTAGTATTAGGTAATTACATATAAAATGTTTGACTTTGTAGCTGAGTCTAAAAAGGTGATCGACTGGGCTTTGGATTCCTATAATGCATACTGAGCTTTCAAAGCTTTTACTCAAGTCATATTTTTTTAAAGTTTTCGAAATTCTAAGACACAGTGTGCCTTCATCGTCTGCTGTAAACACTCTTGAAGCTGAGCAGTGACCACTTTTCTTGTAACAATAGATATCCTTTCCTCTTGTATTTTCTCCGGTTTTTTAGCTGGATCCTGAACAAGCTGTTTACCTCCCCAAGATTTCTTTACATTTCCATTTACTTTGTTATCAGCAGAAAGGCTGAAGAACAGCTCTTCAGTAATGACATCAATACTGCACACACAGTGAGAGAGGTCATCTTGTCAAAGCTATAGAAAAATCAGATGGATTAGGATGAAACTAGGTGCAAAATAACTTTGATAGAGTCTTTTAATGTAAACAGTTTATCTGTCATTGGGTTCTATTGAAATCCCAGAGTGATTCAGCATCAGCTGTAGGCACAGCGCTGCGTGTTTTGATAAAGAGCACACATTCCAGTGTTTAAGATCTGCAGTCATGTTTTGTAATCGTAGGGAAATGTTTTCATCAAGCCATTAATGAAAACAGAAGCTATTAGGATAATACAGTCATTCTCCAACTTTGTCAGTCTATAGCCATGAAAAATCCTCTCATGAATATATGTCTCTTCTTGCTACCTCAGTCCATTTTAATTTATATTCAAATTATTTTATTCTGCACAACAGTAGTTGAAAAAAAACCATATATCATCAACTGTGTAAAATGAATACTCCAACTCCTGTTAGGCAAATCTTTGGTAATAAGAGATGTGATGGCTGACACGTCTAAGGTCATAATTCACATGCTAATGACGTGGGTTTATATCATATGTTTGTTTATTATCAGCAGAAGCTTTCAGTAGCCGCTCTGAGTTTCGGGCTGAGCGTGCTGCAGTTACGAACAAAAACCATGGCACACCACCAAAATACACAGTGTTATCAAAAGCTTTTAACTTGTTCAGATTCACAGAATCTCATGTAATTGTTTCCACACATGTTGTTGTTGTGGAGGTCATCCATCAGTGAGGAAGGGGATTAACACAACCCTGAGGACGAATGGTTGCTGTAGGGTGCGCAGTACTACAGGTCAACACCAATAAGTTTGCCCCAGGTAAGCCGTGCTCTTACCTGGGCTCTGGGGAAGCAGCTGCCCAGACCATCACAGGAGATGGAGGCGCCCTGTCCATCCCACTGACTTACCTTTTTGGACACTCCCAAAAACCCTCCACTGCAGTAGGGAAAATAATACAGGAAAAGAAAATCCTGGCAGGCAGGCAGCCCTGACAAAGGGGAATGCAATGCCTTAGTTAAAAAGATGGGTAAATACAGCTGTAAGAAGTCCTCTCCTCACTTCCCCACAAGTAAGCGGGCACTTCATAGCCCCTCAGTGCTCTCTTTAACAGGTGCTTCTCTTGGGTTTAGTTTTCCATGCCACCAGCCTGAAGCAGCCAGCCTCTGTCGACCTTACTGTGAGACATCATTCACCTGAAGAAGTTTTAAAAAGACCTGATGCCTCTGTCACGAATTAAATAGAGGTGGAAAGGCAAGTTGTTCCTCAGTACTGCCGTAAGGACTGGACACTGGAGATCTGCCAGCCTTTTTGGGGTGGGAGGGAGGAGGTAGATGCAGCTTTCTGTCCACAGGACAGGTCATGTATGTGTGTGTGCATGCTTCTGCACACATTTTTTTGTGAAGGAGTCTTTATTATAAGCATGGAGGAACAATATATTTCCCCAGGGCCTTTTGCTATGCATGCCACTTATGCAAAAGCCCTGTATTGTTTTGGCAGCAAGCGGAGGCAGCAGCAGGTGAGATAATTGATTGACACCAGCTTTGTTGCTGTTAAGAGAAAAGCCAGACTTGACCATGCCATCCTATAAAAATAAATCTGAAGTCTGTGTTATCTGTGGGCCATCTCAGTCCTCAACACTCACTAATCTGACCACCTAGGAAACATTTATCTCCCTTTTCTCCTCAAAAGGAGATCATGATTTTATCATGCAAGCCTTGTGAAGCGTTTTGGTAAAGGAAGTGTCTTACTTCCTTACACTGGCCATCTGCAGTGTCGCTTTTCTGAAAAAGCCCAAGCAAACGTCTGTGAGCTTCAAAATCTAAATTCTTGGGGGTTTTTCACACCAGTGGAGGATAGTGCTAGTACTGGCTTTGAGACTGGGGGGGTTGCAAAAGTCTGAATGGAGGCATTCATAGGTGGCCAAAACAAGTGTAAAGTAGGTGATGAAAAGGGCATGATAAATCCAGTAATTAGCTTCTGTCAGCCAGAATAAGGAGAGAAGTGAAAGTTGATATCCCCTGGAGGAATTCCAGGAGGAGAACAGTAATGAGAACTAAACACCTTGATTTTTCTTACGATGAATGCATCTGCCACTGCAAGGTTTGCTGGGGATGGAGGTGCTCCGTCCTGTGCCCACAGGATGAATCTTCTCAGAACAGACCTCCTGCACACTCGTAGGGACAGGTCAGGACTACAGTGTGACAGTGCCATTGATTTGGGCAGGGTGCTCTCACAGAGAACGTGCATGCTTTATAAAATTACTGATTTCGTGGCAATACTATTAAGTACAATCTTTGGAGCAGTGCAGTTTAGTAATTGGCATAGTCACCTGAGCAATGTACTAAGCCAGACCAAGGTCAGAAAAGAGTTATTCCATGTGTGTTTACCTGTTACAACTGCTGCCTGTTTGTAACAGATTTAACATGCAGTATAGATGTAACGTTCAGTATAAATTAAAATCCTTCAAGTCTCTAGTCCTGCACAGGAAATAAATGGGCGGGATGAACCATAGCAACATCAATTCACATCTTCCCCAGCACTGCCACTGGTGGTACGCTTTGACTCTGCCCTTTTGCTTCTCAAGTCTGGAGAACTCTTCGTTGATTTAGAGTAGGCAAGAAACTAAGGATAGGTTGGACTCCCAAAGGAATGAGAGAAAGGCTTTTGCCACAGAATGAAATCTAAGGGCATGAACTGCAAATGAGCAGGGGAACAAGGGACTGTGTCCGAGATGCCTGCCCATCCTCCTTCCCATTTTGACGCAGCAAGTTACAACTTGTGTGAACACTGCAAAAGTGACATCAGACATTGCACGCTGAAAGTGCACCTCATTATAAGGCCTCAAGATATCAGCACCTTTCCGGTGCATTTCAGGGATGGAGATACAAAGAATTACTCTCATTTACTCTCCATCTGTTGGAAAGGGGAAGCTGAGGAGTACACAGGTTGTGGAGGCTGGCTGCAGCTGCACGATGAGGTCGCAGGAAATTCTTTTAATCTAGCATTTTGCTGCTTATTTCTTGAGGGAAGCTTAGAGAAAACTTCTTCATTTTATAAATGTTTCTTAACCTGTTCTCTGGTGGGTTTTTTTTGCCTCCTCAAGATTTTTAATCATGCGATTAACGTGTTGAAATGCAGCTATGGAGTAAACCCAACAAATAATAGATTTTTTTAATTTATTAGCCATCTGGAGGGTTGAACCAAATACATATTTTAGAAAAATCATCAAGAAATGAGACTACAACAAATACTGGGTTTTATTCCTAGCTAGATGTTTCGTGCTTTCACAGTAGGATTATCACCCGCTAAGCCTAGGTCAGGTTATTTGCTAGGAAATGATTTTTCGAACCAGAATTTCAATTTAGAATTTTTTTCTTAATCATGGACAATTCTGTACAATTTTCCCAACTTTTTCTGTCACCAGAAATTGTCAATTGCTCCTTTGTTGGATGGAGGAGTCACAGTTTGTACAATTAGCAGCTTCCCATCAAAAGCATTTTTGGAAAGAAAGAATCCAGTGTATATCAAAATTACTGGGGAAGGAAGGCAGTGTTTCAGGCCTCTTCTGTCAAGGTACAGTGGTACTGAAGTCCAGACTGTGCCTAAAATAAGTGCACTTGTTATGGGAGTTATCTTTGAGATAAGACTGTTCACTGACAGAGAGCCATAAGAGTTTGTATTGTAAAGTTCACCAAAGATACTGAGCAAACTGAAGCTGGTGCCACAAAGGTAACAATGTTCATAGCACCCACATTGGCGAACGTAAAAGCAGCTCAGGTGTGTCCACACGAGCCACAGGCAGTCCTCAAGAGTGGAGTACGCACTCAGTGTGTGTAGCTCTTTTCTCCATTTCTTAAAAAAATATGGAATAATCCTTCAAGAGTGGGAAGTGGTCACATCTTTCATTACGTGCTTCCTTAGTTTGGTTTCCACCATTGGCATTCATTGACAGAAGCCCAAATACATCTTGTTTGCTCAATTAAAAGCAGCTCACTTACATCAGAGATAAAGGTGACTCCTAACCCACAGACAGATTATTTTAGATTTGGTCACTTAAACTCTGTTTTTCATTTTGCCCAGCCTCCACTGCACCAATTCAAATTAAATTTCCAGTATTTCAAGTATTCTTGAGCATCCCTCTGTGAAGCCGTGAAGGTTACTGCATTGCTCAAAGCAATGATGAGAAGATCTCTGTGGCTCATACACAGCGAGAGTTCAATGGACCGTTCTGATTTGGAGATATCACGTGCTTGGTGACTTGGTACTTCAAAAAATGGATCTTAGCTGATTCATCCTACGTGGTTGGCTTCTGAAGGAAAAATACTCGGGTTTTAAAAATACAGCATGACGAGGAGGGTACCTTCTCCATTGATTTGGTCGTAGATACAGTAACATTGGGCTTTTTGTCCTCGAGGTGAGACTGACCGGGAACATCACACACAGAATCTCAAATACAAGGTTGCCAACTTCATGTCAAAGACAATTAGCAGGAAGGAAATACAGTCTCCTCTGTTGACATTAGGGGACAGGTAGAGGAGAGTGTAACCAATGAAGTAAAGAAGAGAAAAAAAATGGAACACAACACACACATTTATGCATGTATCATCACATACTAATCCTTCAGCCCTCAGGTTTGGGCTTTCTGATTCCCAGCACAATTCTGGATGGTTTTTTTGCTGCACACTGCATTCTTCTCCTTCACAGGAAGTCGTAATTAGCTCCAGCTCAGAATCACAGAATCACAGAATGTTAGG
>NW_010203806.1:0-267 GCF_000695765.1 Mesitornis unicolor | reverse complement strand
TCCCTGTGGGATGGGTCTGGTTGGCATATTGAAATTATCAATTAAATTATCCATGAATAAAAAAATAATATATATATTTATATATATATTTGTACACACCTTTATATATATGACAAGCTGTGGGATGACAGGACAAAGTTAGAGGGTTGGGGTGTTAGCAAGGGCCCTCAGCCTGTTGCTTGGAAACATGCTGGATACACTGCAGCACACTTGAAGACTTAGAGATGAGGCAGGGGCTCCCGAGATAAAAAGAACCCACAAGGGAAA
>NW_010203805.1:0-39195 GCF_000695765.1 Mesitornis unicolor | reverse complement strand
TGCCCCCTGCCACCCCTCGGAGCCCGCCCCTCCCCGCCGACCGAGGCCTGCTCCGCCTCCGCCCACCCCGCCCGGCTCTCCGCCTTTCCTACTTCAACTCGGGACCAGGTCCCATTAAGTCAACAACTTGGGAGAAGTAGTGGCAAATAAGGTATAGACGGTAACAAGCATGTCTGCTTTGGAGAAAAGAAGTCTGGAAATATACTTTGAAGCTCTGTTGATCAGGAAGAAAAAAAAAAAAACCAACAATAGGACTGTGAAGATGGAAGCAAGCAGATTATAAACTCTTTAGATGAGGGACTGTCTTTCTGGTATGCATTTGTACTGCCCCTGAAAAAAGATAATCTATTTTCTTTAACCAACTAGTTCAGTATCATAATAAATACAACTACCAACATGAAACAGTCCATGGAATAGCCATTAATAAAAGATGAGAAGTAGCTCACCACATCTTGTAGTCCAAACACTAGAAATATTTTAAAACAGAATAATTGTTTCTCTCAACTATGGTAGGCTTTCCATTTCAAACCTAACATCTTGCAGTGAGGTTTAATCTTTTCGTTGTTTCAAATTGCTGAGACTAGAACTGTGGTATAGACATGGACATACAGATATCAGACCATATTTAAATAAATGTCTTAAATTCAATTTAATTTCTTCAGTTTGGGATACTAAAGTTATATCTAAACTCCACACAGTATGAAAACATTCTGGAATTAAAGTTACATTTAAGGAAACTGGGTTTTAAGGTGAAATACTCTTTAAACTAGGGACAATTCAACTGGAAAACAGCCATCAAGATGCCACAGTAGTTTTACAACTACTTTTTTCAGCTCCTAAAGCATCGGTTCCCATAAATTAGACAGGTACATGGGGATCTGGCCCTTTTCCAGCCCTATGACAAAGCTGGCTATACAGGGATGTATGTTTTAATCAATGATATGTTATGGGCAAAACCTGGGCTCCCAGCAGTACTGATATAATGAGCAGAAAGAAGAAATCCTGGAGGCTGCTCAGGTCTGATTATTTCTGGTGGATTTCTGAAACACTGAGCCTGCATCATGGCTGCTGCCAAGAAAACTTAGAGAAGAGATGCCCTACACCTCACCCCCTTTCAGTGGCTTTGGTAGTGCCACTGAAGTGGTGCCCATTACAAAAGTGGAGCTGTAATAGGCAGCAAGTGCCCGTTTTTCACTCAGGACTTACCATGCCTGTAAAGGAAAAGTGACAGTTTCAGACCCCTCTTTTAAAGCTTAATTCAGTATTCATTATCCAGCAACGGGAAGAGATGCTCTGTTTAGAGACCTTGAACTTTTAGTCTGTTTTATGTGTCCTGAAAATTTCCACTCAGGGAATGAAGGATTAGTTGATGTAAATTCTATAATTATATAGCATACTGGAATCTGCTCAAGCACATCAAATAAAAACATTTTCCAGAGAGATTTACCACTTTTTAGTAATTACTAATTTGCAATTCCTGGTTTTTAGGATGATAAGCTATGTACACAACTTGCAATTGTTTGTTCAGCATTTTTAAATCTAAATGAGCACAAAATTTTCTTTAGTACACAAAATACAGAATGCAAGTGTTAAATGCATTATTACTTCAGTCCAAAATGTTATCCTAAAATTCAGTGATATTTGACAGTTATAACTTTTTAAAATGTTTGTTTTTAACAAGCCAATTTAAGGGAAAGAATAGGAATATTCAAATAAATGCACCTGTATTTCTCAGGTCTGAAGGCAGTAAAGAGGGTAAAGCATCCTGCCCTGCTTTCCTGATTCTCTGTAACTATTATTCTCACTCCATCCTCAGCAGCTGAGCATTGTCCAACTATTCTGCAAAGAGATGGTGGTTTCCTTCCTAACACCTAAATCACACCTTGGCATGTTTGCAAAACTTACAATAAAGAGCAGACCATTTCCTTTCTGTTGATGACTAATGACTTCTATGGGTACATCTCCTGTATTAGACGTTGCTAAAGAAAAGTAGGTCTAATTCTATTCTTACTTTAAATTATTTTGAAATAAGTATGATGTAACCGACAATAATTAAAACACTGATTTGCATCAAAATTATAAAGGAGTCATTCTTGCAAACAAGGTTCACATCAAGCAATGCACTTCTAGAGGATCAGTACCACCAAGAAGTCTCTGTGGGGCTGAAACAGGTCCCTGGAGCCCGTCCAAAGGCTGCCTAACTCACACTTAACTCACACTTCAGAGGTCTCTCTGGGATGTTGTAGAAGAAATAAAACATATTGCTCAATGCCTGCCCCCAATCTACCTCTTCCTTCTTTTGTAGCCTCTGCTGTCGCAGACCTCTGTTTCCCACCATGCTCCATCAGTAGATGACTTGTTGCAGGGGTGCCACAGAACTAGTTTGGTGCATAAAGCACTGTCCTTATGATGGTTCTATCATGCAGGTTATTGCAAAACAGCATAAGCTGCAATAATGGTATACACCAACCAGTTGCAGACTGTTGAAAGAAGCATCATTATAGCTCAAGACTAAGACACTAAACCCTGCATTCTGTGTTCAGCTGACACTAGTCTAATCTCTGCTTTGAAGCAAATCTGCTTCCTTTCTAGCCCTTATCTGTTTCTCATGTAAGATGAGGATCATAACACTTGCTTATGACCTTTATATCCCATTGTGCACTTGTGAGGAAAAAAACCGCCCGACTCGTGACACACCACACAATTCCTCTGGTGTATGTCCCACTCACATTGTTAGTATCTGATTTCATCATCAGACCCACTGGAATTGGTTGAATCATCTAAGAAATCAAGCATTACTAAAAAGGGTGTGGCCACAGCATTCATAAAAAACTTAGAAAATGTTACTGAAAAAGACTTTTATACCATGATTAGTGTTCCGCACTGCAGGATACTTTCACCAGCCTGTAGCTAGCTGCAGTGAAAATATTCTTGGCACTTGTTTCCTTAATGTAAATCATTCTGGGAACATTTTTATTTGAAACAGTTTAATTTCGTAACTATGTAAAAATAAATAAATAAAACAAGTCCTTTCCCTATGCATTTAATTTCCTCTTATGCTATGTTAGGCATCTAATCTTTTGACAAGCCTAATCTTCTGTAATTGGGTCAGAAATAAAATTTTCTCAGCCACGGAAGAGGTGACTTCTACTTTTAGTTTTGATCTATACTTTTAGTGTACTGTCAAAAGTAATAAAGAACTCTTGGTTTGCAGTTGTTGGCAATAGTCAATATTCCAGTAAGAGGCAGAGTAGGCTCCCAAGGTTACTCTACTCTGATACAGGAAAACCACTATATCAGTCTCCCAGACCCTTTGTATAATCTTGGGTTTCATGTCTATTAACAAGAAATGTTATCTTCCCTAATAAATTATATTATGATTATCAATAGCCAAATATTTTTCGTTGAGTAAAATCTCACTATAAACACATTTGGCTGTTACAGAAGTTCAGAGCAAGTTAAGTGAACAACCCGATGTTGATTTACAGTCAAAGGGTTAATGCAGAATTTGCACAGGGAGCATACAGGTGTTAAAGCATTTAAACTACATGAAACCACAGGTGAATACTTCTCCTGTGGAGAAAAAAAATCCCCACAATTCTATAGACTACTATGAAATAATTTACCTCACTCTTCAAGTCGATCTTTTTGCACACCAGCAGCAACTGGTTAGAATTCCAGCTGCATCAGCAGCCCAACAGAATGGCTTTCCAAACCCTGCCTCGTGCTAGTTCAATCTTCCAGCTATTGTCTCTGAGCCTACTACCAGAGTCCGGAAAAATAATGTAGTTCGATTTCTATGATAAATCAGCCTTGAATGTTGCAACTCCCTATCCATAAATAATGAAATATTTCTATTAAAAGACGAAGAATTTTCTCCAGATGTTAATTTCATCTTGCACTAATGTTTACTATTGTAACTATTATGTCTAGTAATGATTTCTTATAAACTGTTATATCTAACTATATATAACTAAACATCCCTTGCCCCCAGCATCTTTCATATTTTCACATTTATGTTTTCAAACTCCCAGCCTTCTCAAAGTATCTGCATTGGAGTAAAATACCAAAATCACTAAGAACTGAGATCTTAGCAGTGAGGTAGGTATGGGCAAGCACTTCAATTTCTGGTCATCTAGGTGACATTTGACACTGAGGAAAGAACATTTCCTTTTCCTCTGCTTTTTTTGCAAACAGGACAGTATGACCAATCTACTTTTTCCACGGACTGCCATAACTATGAAATCATTGTCAACAGTGCAGCTGCCCAGAAAAATGAACATTATAGGTTAAGCAGACTTTATTAAATCAGTTCTAAGAGAATAAATAAATATTTTGTATCCTGTTATAAAAGATATAAATTGATCATTGTTCTGTTTTTTATGGGTCTGAGAAACAGCAACAGATTATGAAGTAAAAGAAAATAGTTTCTAGCAGACAGAGGAAAAAAATCCTTCCGCTAATCTATAACACAGCCTTTAACTTCTGACCTTTTAGAAATAATGTGGGTCTGACCAGTTTTGAATGCACATACTGTGAGAAGTGCATTTTCTACAATAACTCGAAGTGTCTGTTGTTGTGTGGTGGGTTTTGTTTTTTTTTAGGGGGGGGTTGTGTGTGTAAATTCCAGTATCCATTCACCACAATATTTAAATACAAGATTAAAAAAAGAAAAGTGAGAGCTTACTTCCTTAAGTGTTTTGAGATGCATTATCCATACGCACATTCATCATATCAAAGCATATCTTTCCTCATCTTCAAGGTGGAACAATTTTGGTCAACAGTTCCCAAACATCAGGAGAGCATCCTGCGGGTTCTCATGTTTTAAACTGAAGGTATAACAACTACAGCAACAACTACAGCAACACCTTCTTTCTAGTTTCTTTCAACCACAAAGTCCCTCACACACAGGTTTCCAAGGCAGAGGACACAGAGATTAGGACTGCAGAATATACACACAGATAACACATCTCAAAGAAGTCCAGTTCAGAAAAAGAAGATAACTTAGCAAATTCCCTTTTCAATTTCTAAGGCACCTATTTGTGTGCTTAGTGACCGACCCTTCAGCATGTCCCTGATTTACTGGGTCACAGAAGCAGAATCAGGAATTGCAGGATAGAGGCTCAAAGAAGACAACAGGTGTGAACATTTTAAACGTCATCCTGTAAATTCAACATAGCTAATGTGTATGCAAGCAATCTGATACTTAGTAAACACTTCAAGTCTTCAATAATAACAAGTTTTACAGACTCATTAAGATTTTTCTATAGCATTCTAAGTTTGGTTGTGCCAGACCAAGAGTCCATTATAAAAACTTTCATTTACCTGAGCAACATAAGGAATACGAGTGGTTTCAAGGCGTACCCCTGAAATTACAATTTGCAGGGTTCGTTGACCAGAACAGTGCTTTGAAATCCACTTGGATGAAAACAAAAAGTGTATAAATCTTAAGTAATTATAATATCTTCTTTGACAAAATTAACCCAATCCAAGTTATTATAGTTTTGTAGTTAGTGCAGATAGGCTTCACTTGACATGTAAAAACTATGTGCTGCTAGGAGACCTTCAGGGAGGATATAGGAAAAATAAAAACATAAAACAATATTAAGGCAGTTTTATTTAAAAAAAGATAACAATCAGATCCAGTCTTTACAGTACAGAAGTTTTAGAAAATTAAAATCTCTTACCGTTGCTTGACTATTAAACACACACCAAAATACCTGTTTCACTTCTAGATGTTGTATAGCAGCTAGAGAGTCTGGTTATTCGGACTCTTAAGCCAAGTCTTCTTACACTACCAAGAAAAACCCAATGAAAGAAATTGAACAAAAATGTTTTATTTTGTTATTTAACTTCAAAATTATAACATCATAAAAAAATTACTTCTGCAATTGTTGGCTGCATTCTATTTTCAATAGTTGATGCATTTATGTACGGGTACATATTATGACAACAACTATACTTACTTAAAATGTTGAACACACTACCATATCTTGAACCTTCAGCTTTCCAATGTTTTTTCCACTCTCCCAGAAAATACATTTTAAAACATCCAATGTCCAAACACTTGAGTCTAGTAGAAATAAAGGGATCCTTTCATCTCTGACATTCTGTTTAGGGTTTACTAATGCTTGAAAGTAGCAGTAAGCTAACCTCTTATATGCATATTAACATAATTGTTTTCAAAATATTTTTACAAGGATTTTCGCTGTTATTCTTGTTGGAGGGAAATACAGAACTCTTGCAAATTCAGTACTATGTCCTTCCAGCATCTCAATAGACACAGTTTTTTAAAGCACTGTGGCTTTGTAAAAAAACTATGCTAAATCAGATAAAGTATTACTATACTCAATTTTGTATATTTTAAGAATGGGATTCTCCTACTCTAAGTTTTGAATGAATGATATTCTCTTTCTTCTGAGGGCATATAATACGCTGTTTCCACCTTCTGCTGAGTATGAAGGAATTCTTGTTTTCTATTTTGTCTCCCCAACAGATTCGATTGGCAGCTGCATATAATTAAAAAAAATATTTGCAGGATTGTACAGCAAATTTTGAAGAAATAAAAACATTGGTGACAAATGATTCTCTGTGCAATTGCTTTTGTTCATTTCGAAAACTGAGCCTTCTTAGAGCTTAAATTGAAAACCTAATTCCATTAAGTAATACCAATTCTGCTACTGAATCTAACAAAACCAGGAAATCTTCCCAATCTTTAGTTGGGAAATGATATTACAATCGTATTATAACAGTATGTGAGCTGTGACTTTCAAGGAGGAAAGCAGCATTCCCTTCAGAGCTAACTGCTAAGAAATTGCCACCTCCTGATGTTTTGCAGCTTTAGCATTTCCATGCACAGCAGCTCTTCAGCTCATCAATTTCGTGACCTTTCTGCCCATGTCTTATCAATCCAAACTTTCTCTATTAAAATGGCAAGAATCCCACTGAATTAAGATCCTTCACAGCTGGATTTAGTGAAGGAGCATTCATCCCTACATTATTCTGCTTAGTTTGACCCAGGTATGTTTGAACTTCAAAGAATAGGAAAACTGGAAAAAAATTGCTTTCAGTACAGCCCAAGGCACAGCATAAAAAAGCCCCCAGCATCGAAGGTGCAGATGATTCACTATGTACTATGTAAGACTTACTTAGGTATTGCAAATTTGAGTTTTTTCCAGCTCCAGTGTTCTTTCATATTCAGAAAACAGGAAGAGGAATGGAACGAATGGACAAGGCCCAGCAAATCTAACACATACACCTAGTTGATCACAGAACTCCACATTACAATTGCACAGCATGCTGGAGCTTTGCCATTGATGGTTATGTTTGAATAATTGTTACAGCACTTTCTTATTCCACCTGTGACAACAATTTTGAGAGTCTTTTGTTTGGAAATTCGAATGTTTAAATATAAACTGATAAAAAACCAACAAACAAATGAGCAAGAACTTAAAGCTACTCAGCCCAATCATCATTGGTTTAATAATTCTATCTCATGCTATTAAAATGGGTAACACAATATAACAGTTAGCAATGTCTCATTCTCATCTATCAAAACTGAGAGAATATTTGAGGTGTTTGAGTTCTCTCTTGATGTGTTCCTAAAGCAGCCTCCTGTCAGTGGAATGTGAAGACAGATTAAACCAGACAGAATCTGGCTCCATGAGCAAAATTAGCAAAGGCACATTGGTAAGGTGTCCTTCACTATTTGCTGTTACCATGCTTATTATAATAGTGCCTAGAATTGCAGTTACATAGATGCGTTTTACTTATGGAAAGTTGCTCCTTGGAAACAGCAGGGCTATTTTGGATGATAGTATACCTACCTGGTCACTGCAGAAGAAAGGACATGCATGCTCTGTGTCTTTAGATAAACACGTCCAGTTGTAGGTTTAGCATTTTTTGTAAATATAACACTAGAGATATTTTAATATATTAATCATTACATAATGATAAGTAGTGTGAACTGTAAAATAACTCAATAGGCTTCTGTTTACCGGTTGACTCAAAACGAAGTATTCACACCTGGTAACTGCTCATCTTAACTTGATTTACCCCAGGTGATTTTGTAGCAGCATGTTCCTGAAGTATAACATGAAATGCCCCAATAAAGCATATTCATCTCATGGCTGAACAAATCCAGAATGATGTCTTAAATACAAAATTTGGTCTTCCTTCCCCCATCTGTTTAAAGTAGTTTTTATATTAGCCCTTCAGGAAGAAAACAGGAAACTCTGTTTCCATGGTATCACTCAGCATATGCAGGATCTATTTTTTTTGTCTATGATAAAAAAGGCACTTCACACTTAGTATGGTACTGTTTGTGAGTCATCATAGCCAGATTGTGGAGAAGAGATAGGAGAACCATACAGAAGAGGGAGACAGGAACTTATCTGAAATTAAATCTTTATGGTCCCTTCCAATCCAAACCATTCTATGATTCTATGGTTCTATAAATACTGAGCCACATTAACACTTGGGAAAGAGAGGAGACTATGAAGAAAGGAGCTAAAACGTTTCTAAAAGAAAACAATTTCTTCTGATGGAAAATTTCTTCATCTTGCATTTGGCATTTTATCTTGCTTCTGAAAAAAACCCTGCTCTCATTCACCAACACCACTCCTGCCATCAGGTATGTCAGTGCTTAAAACTAGAGGCTGGACTACAAAATTTACTAAGATTTAATATTCCAAGCTATTTTACATCCAGTTGCAAGATTATTTCTAGCAAAAAAAAAAAAGTCAATTTTGATTATGGAATCTATAAACACTGTAATATCATGACATTTAAATTAGTAATAGGAATAATTTTGAAATGTATCCTCATCCGTTGCATCCAATGCATCCATGCTGCATTTTTTCAAATCACGAAAGACTTTTATATCTAAAGACCAGCAGATTCAAGTTTACTGGCCATAAAAAAAAAATCCCTTATGAACAACAGGTCATCTCCAGGAAGTATTTGTTCCTTAAGTAGATTTAGTGCTGAGACAATGTGGTAGTTAAAGCACAAACAGAGGCTGTTGATAAAGTGGCAATGCATAACAATGTTGTGATGTATTATAAAGGAGCAATTGCCTGCAGTTCGTCAGTATGGATATGGCAATGAAGTTCTGCTTTACATATTCCAGGCACTAAGAACTTTGTAGCAGTGATTACAGGAGGTTCTTCTTCCCCTATAAAAGGGAAAAAAAGAAAAGATTCATTAATAGAAACATTCATTTTGTATTTGGTCAACATTTTATAAACAATGCAAAGAAAACTCATGAAAACCTTCTGGATCATAATGTCACACATTCAGGAAGTTGAACTACCGTGCTCAGTAACTCCTTACTTAAAGAATTAATACAAATTTTCTGCCCAGACAAGGCTTTTTAGAGAAGGCTTTATTAGTGAATGGACCTAGTAAAGGTTGATTTGAACTCCAGTTGATGATGACCAATGTGATGATCTCTTCAAGAATCTTTTCTTTGCAGATCAGTAGTCTGCACATGAACTGCACTGGAAAAAGTATTAAAGTGACTTATGATTTTAATTTAAAAAAATAAATCAAACTGTCCTTTAAAGAAGAAATGAAAGATCTACCTTGAGATGCTAAGTGACAGAGCTATTGACTTCTGTTCTGACCAAGTAATGGATAAAAAGTAGGTACTCAGAACAGAAATGGTACTGTGAATTCAGAGTAATAATCTGAACATGTCCAACCTTTAGAACAAGAATAAAAGCTAAAAACAATTCTATCTACTCCTCCATTAGGCATATAAACATTAGGGAATAAATATTCTGTATGCCTGGGACAGTCAAAAGATTTAGTGGGTTGCACTCACAGGCATCAGAGGCAGCTGATGCTCAGTTCTAGATACTGTCTCCTTTGTACCCTGTTAGGGTACAACATCAGGATGTTGTTTGGGTGAGAGTCAGTCTAACAAGGCCAGGGTAGTGCTTTAGGGACAGAGGCAGTGAATGGGAAAACGGCAGAAGTTATTGAGGTTTCTTGAGATGTTGGATCATTAGTGTTTAGATTCAA
Source organism: Mesitornis unicolor (assembly GCF_000695765.1). Lineage (NCBI taxonomy): Eukaryota > Metazoa > Chordata > Aves > Mesitornithiformes > Mesitornithidae > Mesitornis > Mesitornis unicolor. Next base: position 29,169 of record NW_010203805.1, on the reverse strand, counting down.
ATCTACCAGCTCGTGCTATAATGTTTATCCTCTATAGCTGACGCATGTTCATGAGTGGGTATGTGACTTGAGAATTAATTACTGGAAAGACTGCCTCTTTCTTCCAGTGACTCCGTTGCAGCTGGGGCACCCAGCTGACAGCTCTGTGACTGAATCAGGAAGGGAAGACTGGTAAAGCATTCTTACAGAGAGGGCATAAATTTTGAACTAGCATCCTACTTCCATCCAACACTAGAACTTCTATAGATATCACTGGCAATTTTTCTCACAAATGTGAGAAAAGGCTATGTTAGAAGATGGCAGGAATTTAAAGAATTTAGTATTAATTTTGAAGCAATAACAGAGTAATTGTGGCTTATGAAATTAAATCAGTACATCTGTATTTTTCCACCTGAGAAGTTTTCAGCTTTTAGTTATTTCATCTTATAGACTATCTAGCCTTACAGATAGAAATGCTGTATTCTCTCCCCCAAGATAGTTCTGGCATCAAACATTAGTTATGAATTACCTAAATAATTAAAAATCCATTTAGCCAAGAGAAAAGTCTAAGAAATTAGCTCACTGTCAACACTCATTCAAGAAAGCAGAACGACATACCACCTTCAAAATGCAATATTCACCTGTTGTAGCTGCTTAAGGGAAAAATCTCAGCAGTTTTATCCTATGAGCACAGTTGCTGGAACATTCCACACTGATGTAATTATGACACCAAGCGTACTGCAACTAGTAAGGTCAGATCAGCTTTCTATATAGCCTAGGCAATATTTACACCTTCTAACTGCAGGCATCTAAGCTGGGTATGTATTTTGGAGAGTGTCTTCCAAGCATTTAAATTCCTCCACTGAAACCCATCTCTTCATTGCCCCCAGCCTCACAGCCAATGAGAAGCCTAATACCATTCTGAAACTTGAGTTAACCACAGTACAGACTTTATCCCTAAAGTTTCTGCTATGTGCTGGAGCAAAATAGGACGTCAGTTCTAGATTATGGCTGTTCTGTAAGAATGCTTCACCATATCCCCCTCTTGATTGAGCTACACAGCTGTCAGCTGAGTATCGTAGCTGCCAAAGGGTCCCTGGAAGACAGTAGCCATCTCTCCAATAATAGGGCAAATAAAAAGAAGTTACTTATAAATAGAACTTTAGTGAAATGTTATTTAGCTAAGAATCCCCCCAAATAAGTTAATTAAAAGAATAATTTCTCTAAAGTCACTGAAACCTATCCTTTAACCACTGCTTACCTTTCTCTACAGCCGCCTATATGGTTCCTCACATATTATCTTAAGTGCTTTGAAATGGTAGAAGCATGCGTACAACAACTGAATATAATTCTTGAAACACTGCTTTATCTTACCTAAACCTGATGATGAAGAAACACTGTCTGTAATGGAAGATGTTTCAGTTTGGTCTGTCAATAGTCCTTCCATTAAAGGTAAAGATAATTCAGATGAAGGAACAGATGAATCATAGATTCCAGAATCTCGAGGCATATCTTTAAGATTTAAAGCTTTAACCACATGTAACAACGGCTGAAGAACAGAGCTGCCACCACCTTGAATGTCCTGAGTTTCTATATCTTCTCCAAGGGTTAAGTGCTGAATTATACACTGAGAGTCTGAATTCCCAGCTGAAATAATACTTGAATCTGTTTTCAAGTAAAAATCACCATCCATCACCTGTTTATTCACTAAGTCATTTAACACCAAGCCCGAATCAAATTTTACCATGACGGGCTCCGAGTAATGTAAAGAGGGCGAAGGGAAGGGAATAAATTGTTTCTCGAACCAATCTGGTTCCTGGTCAACAAACTGATGCATATTGCAAATGGCAACATAAAGGGACCTCCCAGATTTGCTCCTGAAATAATTCCTTTTACTCATGTTAACGGGAAACGCCTCAGAATCTTGTACACTAAGATCTTTGGAGTGTAAATGTGAATACAGCTGAGGGAGATGGTCCATGAGTTTGTATTTTGTACTTAGATCCAGAATACCAGGGATGTCTCCTTCACAGGAGTAATCAAAGTAGACTGCAATGAACTTGCAGAGGTCATTTGAATTCTGCTTTGCTTGACGAAGCTTCTCTGCAACAGTCAACACAGCAAACAGGAAGAGTTCTCCTTTCCCCGCATCTTTGGTTATCCCTCTGTGTTTCCAATTCTTTTTTTCAACGAAGTATTTCATTCCCTTGGAACACACAATGATGATAAATTGGGACTCATTTATTTTTTTGATAAGCCACTCTTTCTGATCTTCTTTACAAACATTTAGGTCTTCCCACAAATCTAGAGCCACCTGGGAAAGAAAAGAACATTCTGGTTGATATTCACTATTAGATTATTAAATATATTTGCTAATAACATTTAAATGAGTTGTACTCAGTGAGTCAGCTTCTATTTATCTGACAACTGAGAATTAATGATGAGTTGAACTATAGTTTCTTCTTGATGTAAATGCAAGCCGTTTTAAAAGAGAAATAAGGGATTATTAACATAGCATTGATAGTGAACAAACTGGAATCAGTAACACTAACTATGTCAGTAGTTATTCACCAAAATAAGCAAGGCTTCACATTCATTCTAAACTCTGCTTGCAGGATGAATATTTCACTGGGCTAGGGAAGTGGGTGAATTGGTAAGGTAAAAAGGAAAACCTTCCAGAAAAAAATGGGAAAACGCATTATGCTGCTTATTTATTACTTAAAAATACACGTAATTATACCTGTGATACCTATAAATCTATGGAATCAACAAGTAACAGTGCAAAGCCAAGTGGTTAACATAAACTGGGTACTTCCTTAAAAAATAACATCACTATGGATTTGGTGCATAGCAATATTTCTTGAGGAATAAAAAGAATATATACAAAGTGGCTGGGCCAAATAAATTACTATGTATTCATCTGATCAAATTAATTATCATCAATCCACAATAAAAACCATATTGTGCCTGCCTAAAACAATTTAACTGTTGTATATCAAGGTCCTTAATATGCTGAATGTACTGAAAATCAATGTTAATTTATCATCTTTTGCATAACAATGAAGTCTGAGGCCACGAATTTCGTATCTATTTACAAACATAGTTAGTCCATTCAGTTAAGATGCAGAAGAGCAGCAGCTTATAACCAGAGCTTATAAGAAAGCTCTGAAAATATTGTAAGAGTTGCTTTATTTTGTACTTTGAGAAATTTTCTGAGCATTCTACATGGTGTGAAATGCCTGTGTACACCAGGACGAAGGACACAACATGAAAGAAAGAATGAGCAGTAGAATAACAGAAGAAAACAGAGGCAAAAAAACCTTTCATAATAAGCACACATCAAAACCATTTATAAAGTCTTCTCTCAAGCATTTTTCCAAAGAACAAAGTGTTCTTGCTCTGCTATATCACCCGTAACAGAGTGGAAAACTTTGCTATGTCAGAGCATGGAGAGTAGATGGATGCCTGGAACACACAGGCTCATGAAACCTGTTAACTGCAGTCAGCTACAGGAAGAAAATGATGGTGCCTGAAGTGGTCGGGCAGTTGGACTGGATGGGCGTTGTAGGTCTCTTCCAACTGAACTACTCTGTTCTATGCATGGGGAAGAGAAGTCATTTTACAGCTGCTTGGGAGATACTCTGATGAATGTAGAATGCAGGTAATTTTTCTTCTCTGTCTGGGTTTGATGGGTTTTTTGGTTTTTTCTGTTCTTCAAAATACTGTCTGAACTCCTAGCCATGAGAAAGGATTTTTAGTATGGCCAAATTATTACTTTAACTGGCTATCAAATGCCACTGGTTTTGTCCTTTATGAGAAAACATTCAAATTCCATATGAAAAATACTTGTGCAACTCTTCCATTACACATTGAGCATCACTTTTTTATATTAAACTCCACAGCTTTAATAATAACACATATTATTTCTGTATGTAAATGCTATCAATATTTTGTTATACAAGTCTTAAATGACAATGCCCTAGGTTCCACGGTACAAAGTTATAGTGGTAACAGCTCACCTTAATACTATTCCAAAGAGCTGTGGTGTAGCTGGGCTAAAGTACATCTCTAAAAAAGGGATTCAAGTAAGTTATTTACAAAACACCTTACTTGAACTGTTTTAAATCTATGAATATATTGTGAAGATCCCCAAACATGAGGCATCGATAATACCACTGAGTTTGGCCACTAGAGGTCAGAGTGGCTGTTCACTTGAGAAAAAACAGCATACACTGAAAATTACAGTGGCAGATTAAAATCCAGAGAAAAATAGACTAAAAATCATCTTGCCTTTTTACAGTAGAAGAGTGAAATACTGGCCACATATTGATTATATTTTAGAAAGCAGTCTAGAAAGCTTAGTCATTCGTAGTAACAATTTGAATGTCCTTCTCATAGCTTTAAATCATAACTAGGAAAAAGACATGCTGATTTCACAGCATTAATGGAACAGAAGTAAAAAAAAAAGAAATCAATAATTAGTACATAAATGTCAACAATTGATTTTAATTAGACAGATTTTGCTCTATGATCGGGAGTTTTGACAGATTCAACTACCTTAAAATGACAACGCAAAATGTATTTTAGGAATACTGAAGTATACCAGGCAGACACGAATACCTCTTTGTGGCTGCTGACTATGAAGATGTAACACCTACTGAACAGAAAAAGCAGTTAATATGAAACAAGCTAAACATGGCTGAATGAAAGTCCTGGAATCAATGTGGGGCACATTTTCCACTATTCTGTTTTGTTTTGGTTTTTTTCATGCAGGCTATGACCTGTTCCTTTCCCTAAGTAAAGAAAATTTATACATCAAACATTTAGAAAAATAGCAAAAGATATCTCTGTAAAAAGCAAAGAATGAAATACCTCATTTTCAACCACATATTATTATGAGTTTTGGGGGTGCTGTTTCAATTAAGGAAACCGTTTACAAAAGAAATGTTGAGTTTACCTCACAGCCACAAAAGTCCTGAAGAAAATAAGCAAAGCACTGGATGACGTTAATGTGCTTCTGGCAGTCTTTATTGGAATAGCAGATGAACACTTTTGGCCGAGGACGAAGTCTTTCCACATGGAGACCAGCAGCATATGCTGAAGATTCTGAGCTCTCCTCATCTAGATGGGAATATATATTTTCTAAATTGGAAGACAGAGAGTTCACACTATAAAGCTTGGTTTGGTTTTGTTTTGATAAAAATTTTGTTGGCTCATTACTAATGCATACAGTAATGACTTTCTTGAAAACGTATTTCTTTTCTTTCCAGCCTGAAAAGTTGCACATGCTCTATTTATCCAGCTTATGAGTTACTACACATGTGGAACAGACTTTGCAAGTGAAATGTGCAGTTACTACTGTACAACTCGGAAAACTTTAGAAAGGCTTATTGTATAAATAGAATGAGGTTTTTTCACCTCTATCCAGCTTCAACAGTCTTCAACTCTCTGTTCAAATATAATAAGCCTTAAAGATGTATCATCATCAAGAGTTTCCTGTATAACAAACTATCTTTTTTAAAACAAACCAACCAACCAACCAACAAACCACCACCACCACAACACAAGCCAGGTAAGAATATTAAACTCCAGGAACACAGATCCCTTCAGAATATCATACAGTATCTCTCTGGTATGCACACGTTTGGATATTAATATGGCGTTATTTGAATTAAGATATGATTAATTTAAATCAAAATGGCTATCAGTGTCTCTTTCCTTGTATGGATGCCTTTATGCTGGAATATAAAAGCCTGGTCTTATGCCAGACTAATTCAATCAAGTTCTACAGTTGATTAAACTAATTTAGAATAAAGCATGAGTATTTCAAAATACAAATATTCATCTAGGGATTTAATTTAGAACAACTCATCAGGAATAACTGTTCTGGAACAACTCTCTCTGTAGGCAAATCCTTAGTGATTTGTCTGTGGTTTTTTGTTGAAACTGTGCTAGCTGTGAGCAAAGAGATAGCTACAGAACACCAGAAGGTAAAAGGATTTAACCCAGATGGCATATAGCGCTTGCAGGAACCTTCAATGCCAAAATTCAGATGGATAAGACAGATATGTGAGGTTTGGGGAAGTAATCTCTTGTGCCATATTCATGAAATTGCACGATTCCCTAGATTCTACAAAATCTGCAGATTGATTTTTAACATCTAAATGCAACGTCTGGCTTGCCAGTTCCTGCACACAGAGGAGAGGAAAGTCAGCAAAGAGGGATGGAATTTACTTTAGAGAAACGTCTGCAAGTAAGTCTTAGAAACAGCAAATTTAGGAAGATGGCTTAGGATGCAGTGTAAAGGCAACTTCCAGAAAAGTGAGCAAATCTGGAATGAGTGATGCAGGTGGTATTCCAGACAGAGCTGAGAATTGTGTTGGTATCACATGGCTTTACTTTCCTTCTGGTTTAAAATAAACACGAGTTAGACGTTTCTGAATTAAATAACAGGATGTTTAAAATGTACCAATCTGTTTGTATTCTACATGGCCATGTAGTACTTTCACAAATAAAAAGAAACCTGAAACCAAAAGTGTTCCCCAACAGCAACTTTGTTCTCTCCTTTCTAGAGGGAAGTCTGGATTTGTGACACAGTACTTTCTATGGCAACAAATTATCATCAAGCACTGCTGAAGAATTTGCTACAAGTTACAATACACAAAAAAGCGGTGAGAAGGAAGGAGGGACAGGAGAGGTAGAAAAGGAAGCTCTTCAGGTGAAGGTATTTCTGGAATAAAGCTACCACTTAAGACTTCTTTGATTCCACAAGGTCATCTTTAAATGGAATTCTGTATTGAATAAACCTTTTTACCTTGCTGTTTCTTGCGGCACATCACTGTGAAAAGCGTCGCAAATGCTGAAATGACAACTAAAGGGACTGTAATGGCAATAGCTCTTATCGGTCCAGCCCACGGAGAATGTACTTTGAAAAAGAAAGTAGAATTAGCCATATGCAAATCAGCTGTACTATAATTATCTAATCAAATCTTCACACTAGGACTGTAAAACTGCTGCAGTACACTATTATCAGTTAATTCTCAAATATGCAGCAGCATCAAACATCATGTTCTTCTCCATTTTAAATAGGTTTTATGCTGATTCTTCCCATCACCACATTATGACTAATCCAAGTAACAAGTGTTTATGCCAACTCATACCAGCCCCCATGAGAACTTTACATGAAGGGCAGTTTTGATAAGATATGCAACAGTCATTTGGACTTGTCAGATCTTCGTTTCAGGGTGCTGGACTAGCCACGTAAAAATAACTGTCTTCCTGCACAGATCACGTTCAGCACCGGGCATTAGGATTCAGTCCATTTTGCCTGTTGCCTTCATCTGTGGCTTTGTTTTGTGTCTGCAGTTACATTCCAAAATCCCTATTTAGCTTCTCAATATCTGATCTGATACATAGACGTGCTGAGCATTCATCTGACAGGTTTTCCAGACTGCTCAATCTGATTTCAGGGCTGACGTACGCAGGCAAGCAGCACATTCAGGCTCTCAAAGCTCCATTACATTATTTCCACACCACTGCATGCATCACTTTCATGCAATTAAGATACAGGCTATGATTCTTCATATTCATATATATAATAAAAGTGTACTAAACTGTACTAAATATAAATGTACAGAGATGCAGATGTGTATGTACAAGTGAGCATGTCTACTCTTTTTTCGTTAGACCAAACGATCATAGCACAATTGCCTCAATAGTCTTGACTATGGCAAACAGACACAGGTCAAACCAAGATTTATTTACAACATAATTAAAACAATTTAAATTAATAAGGTAAATACTATATATAGTTTTAAAAGCAAAATTCATACCTGGTTTTAGCGCATAGTGCATTGTTTTCCTTGTTGTATTAGTGTCATCAACCAGCTTTGAAAAGTAAAAGTTCGATTTTATTTTGTGAAAATTTAATTTTATTTTCTGCAGTATGTAAAAGACTATAGAAGCTTTCATGATCAAACATGAATAAAATTGAAGAGCACCATAAACTACTAATTAGTGAAATCACTTATCTTTGTTGGCACATAGTTTAATGTTGGAACGTTAACTTTCAGAGTTCACACGCTGTCATCATCAAGAGAAATACCAACCTCTTAGGTACAGTAAAAATTGACCAAACTACAGAATTCCAATTAAACAAAATCCAAGTCCAAGGATTATGCAGGCCCACAACTTTACTTGAAGGCACAGACGAAACTGTTATGCACTCAAGGAAGGATGGCTATGGAAATTTTACTTGCCCAAGGTGATTCAGTAGGGATGCCTGAAGTCCAATTTCCCCAAAAAGTGACTTGAAATACTTTTAATTTCAGTTAATTCCTCCATTAACATACCCATTTAGCTGTTGTACAAATTACTATTTAGAGATATTACCTCAATTATATACTCCCCTGGAGATACATTCTGAAGAGTACAACTTGTAGTATCTGTGTTTTGCTCCTACATCAAAGAAAGAGAACGTTTTGCAAGCCATTCTTATACTTTAAAAACCTAATAAAAAATACATTTGCATTCATTTAGAAATACAGTGTCGTCCTGTATCAGGACACTTTAGCCCAGCAAAACTAAGTCTCCCCATTGAAATATGCAAAGACTACAATCAGTAGACTACAATCAGAGCCTGCAGAACTAAAATATGGTTAATTATAATACATTATGCCCTGACTCTCCCTAGCTTTCAGAGACCTGGGAAGAAAGGTTGACCCGTGAGAGCAAACTCTCCATTGAATACTAACCAAAGTTAAGGAAAATAATATAGCAAATTGCAGCTCCCATAACAAGACTTAGGCTCACAGCTGCACAAAATCATGGAGAGCCTCGTTCCACGCACGTGCTAATGAGAGCTGTCCTGTGATACCATCTCAGATTGGTAATCCATGAAGTGGTCAGATTTGGTACAAAGGTAAAATAAAAAAATAGGATATAACATGTATAACAAACATCATAAAACTGCAGTCTGAAGTACTAATTAGTTGTAGGGTCTTCAAGAGAGAGACAGCAGTCTCTTCCCATTTGCTTACACTATCCAGCCCCAGTGGAGCCCTCAAGCCTGCTTTTGACCGATGAGTGCTATCACAATGCAATTATTACTTACAGAAATAGTACCAAATAGTTTAAAAATGTTAAAACTGATAGTATTCGATATTATATTAAGTTTTACATTTTCTATAACACCTTAGAACATCTAATGTTACAAGGTTTTGTGCTTTTAAGAGTTACAAAAAACTCAGCAGTGACGTACCTGTTTGCAGGTCTTTTGCTTAAATGGCCCTTCATGCTTAAGTTTGTAGTGAAGAAAGTAATATCTAAACCCAAAGCTGTGAGGTGCATGATCAAAGGACACTTGCATGTTAAAACCCTGCTGGGTAACATTCAGGTTCCTTGGCTTCCAGTCTGTCAGAGGAGATATTAATGAATTGGAAAAGGTGACTCTTCAAGTACAGTAACTTTTTTTAGAGACGAACACACAAAAAGCATTACATTTTACTTACAAGGTTTGCAGACAAGGTTTTCTGGCTGCAGCAACAATTCACAAGCTACAAATATACACAAAAATATTAATGATATACAGCATCAAAATGCTATGCTATTTAAGCAGAAAAAGAACAAAAGCAAACAAAGGAAGTTCATAACTTTGAAGACAACACCCCCATTTCTTTACAAGTCTCTAATATGCCTGGAGTAAATATATTCAGAAAAAACTTAGCTTATTGGTTGTGATTTCAAGTCCCTTCTCAACTTTATGAGGGAAACACAGGTTCATTAATTTGAAAATAGCATTCCTTAGTGATACAAAAGGAACAGCACCAGGCACAGAACAGCAGGCGACAAAGTTGAAACTAGCCTTAAATACATTTAGTACTTACTTAGAGTACGTAAGTATGCTGAGCACTATTACAAAGACAAATGTCACTGCGGTTTGCATCAACAGACAGGCTTGTAAATATTTTAATATAGTTTTTTAGTGCAAAAAATCCTAAGTAGGACAAATATCAACTTTTCACCCCCAAGGGTACTTGCAGCTTCTCATCGTGCTATTTAAGCACTGAGGAGTTTAGAGAGAATAAACTTGAGTAACTCCAATGAGAATTGCTAAGTAATTTTGAGAAATTCAGCTTGATTTGTTGCTATCTACCTTTATATATACTCATCTATATCTATCTCTAGATACCTATTTTTGAAATCATGATCTCAAAACCAAAACCAACCTGAGCTTCTTCACAATATCTAACAAGGAGAAGGAACAAACCATCTTCATGATTCAAGTGTTCCAGAGAACCGTGCGAGTAATCCTGCTGGAGGCAAACCTGAGATGATGTCAGGCCTACCCGAGACTTTTCTTCTTGTTGTTGCCCAACACATATTATCATGCACCACAGATGTATCTGTGGCATCCAAATTCTTTACACCCAGATCTTCCTTCAAAGACTGTAGCAGTAACTATCATAACTCAGACTCATCTAACATCATCATCTACTACATTCCTTTGTTGGGAAAACTAAAGCCAGGGGGTAGGGGAGAGCACCCATTGGTGAAGAGATGATATGCAGTCCCATACTGTAGCCAATACTTACGTCTAGTTCGGAAGAAAAATGGGTGATAATTACTTTCATTTTTAGTGGAAGGAAAAGGAACAATCTTTACAAAGTAATCTGTTTCAAACTTCAGATTTACAAAGGGCTGGGATTCCATTCCCTACAAAAAGACAACATTGCAACATACTTTAAAATGCACTATTATAACTGAAAGTATCCTTCAAAACAAGTCCACAGTTTTGGAAACATAAGCAGAAACCAATACATTAAAAATCCTTTATCTACCCCTCCGTTACACATTGACATGAGGTGTCTCAAGATGGAGTTGGATGTGGACTATTACAGATGTGCACTCGCGCTCCAGAATCACCCAAAAGAGTTTCCAGCTTCAGGAAAGCTTCTGTAGAAGGGGACTAGGTCTGTCTCTAGATCAACAACTATCATCAGGTAAAAGTATTACACTTATAGGAAGCAACCTGCTTCCTAAACAGCACATTGTTTATGTACTTAGGCAGAGAGATATTTAGATTTATAGGCAGCATATAAACACTTTCAAGACTACCCACACAATCAAGCAACAAGGAACCTCTTCTTGAAACAAAGCACTTACTGCTCGTTTGAAACTGGGGCTGAGCTGCTTTGGATCTTTCAAAACCATCTGCTGGCATTGTCTTCCTTCTGATTTTAACTCCTCAAGTACTACTCGAAATCCTTTCAGGAATTCAATCCCTGCAAACAGCAGAGCATTTAAATAGAAGATTAATAATTCAAAATGCATGAGATGGTATTTTATGTAATTTGATTATATTTCATTTGTCTTTAAAAAAACCTTACGATCCACATGAAGTATGTTTGTGTTATGATACCTGTTGTTCTATGTCAGCTCTTCCTGCATTTTCTATCTTGCCTATTTAGAATTCAGTCTTTGGCAAAGGCTGCAATTACTACATGCTTGTGTAATGCTTAGAGCAAAGGGGCCCACATCTCAGCTGGGGTTTCCAAATTATCACTGCAATGTAAGTTATCATTACCTTCATCATCCTCAGGAATGCATTATAGTAACTTCATATGTCCATTAAAATACAGATAGTACAACGAAATATAACATTTTGCTAGCAAATTCTAGAAACACTCCTTTATAACTTCCTCCTATCATTTCTGAGAGTACCAGATTAAAGTGATAGCTGTTGCTACAACTTCCTTAGTTCTGGTATAGTATGAGATAATAGGAAACTTGACTTAAATGGTATGGAATTTAGTCCAGTGAGTGAATACTCCCAGTTATTTACAACTGATGCCAGAACTACACCCATTTCTTTCAAGTTACTCTAACACAACTAACTCTCAGCACAGCGTCTTTACATTTCTTTGCAATGTTCTCATCATGAATTTACTTCATTATATGACTTAACTGAGTCACGGTGATGTGAAGGTCATAGGACAATGCCAGAGTCTTACACTGTGATAGTTTTGTGATTCAGGTATCAAAGTCACTGCGTAGCTCTTCAAGGCAACTACCACTACTCCATCGAATTACAACTTTTCAGTAGCATTACATATGGCAGAATACATATCTATCAAAGACACAGTCTTTGTAAGCCAAATACTACATAAAGCAAAATGGATTAATTTGACTTTACGCTATGCTTCTCAAATTAAAAAAAATAAATCACAAGTTATTTGTTTCACTCGTTTTCATGGTTTTCGGGGTTTTTTTCATTTCTTTCGTTGGGGTTTTTGTGTGGTTTTGGGATTTTTTTCTTTTAATGTTTTATAATCTCATAGAAGATAAAGACCAGGAGTTGCCCAATGTGTTCTTAATAGTCCACGGAACAAAAGCACTCTTTGTGTCTACAGGAAGACCATGAAAGAGAAAGTGTCCAGTCTCCATGTCACCCGAGATGTTTCAACAGCAGTTCTGTCCTCACGCTTTCCCAAGGATTAACCTCTCATCATTACAAGAAAGAACATGAAGCTTTGTTTCCAATAGAAATTTGACTCATCCAGTCTGCAGCTGAAGATTACCAAATGCTTTCAACTGCACAGTTTTGCAGATTTAAGTGTAATTTCCATACACTCTTCTAAACTCTCTTCCCAGTAATCAATCAGGTTTTTTTATTACCAAAAAAAATTACAAAAGTATGATTTGAAACTGGAAGGCCACCAAAATAATAATAAAAGAAAAAGCCAATTTTTCTTTTCATTCTAAAATGTTTAATAAGTGCAAGTCTAGGCTAAAAATGGAATATAAAATTTATTAGACACACATTTGCATTTTTAACCATATCTCATCATTTAGGATGTAATCCTACTACATAAGTGGGAACTCCCAGCTGTTACTAAGTCATAAGAAAAACCTGATGTTTTCCACTTGTAAGACAATCTGCATCCTGAAGAATCTTTAAGTGTATTGGCAATTAAACTCCGTCAATGCCGCTGAAATGCACCAATGCTCTGGGGTAAAGAGCAAGATCAGGACTCCTGCACAGCTCCGAAGAGCAGGAAATACTCAACAAACAGGAATAGTAAAAAGCAGCGTAAGGCTGCAGAGAGCATCCTAGTTTTACAGATATTTCAAGGGAGCTAGTAAGACTAGCACCTTTGCAAAGCTGTCAAGAATTTCTTTCTTCTTAAGCAGTTTGCTTCAATGATTCCAAGCATAATTTAATTCTTTCATTTAATACTGATCAGCAAGAAGTTATCATCAAAGACAAGATGACTTATTCCGTTTCCCTCTGCTACTTACCAATGGCATTTGCCATCCAAAGTATTGTCACTGCAACCTGTTCATAGCATGCATATTGACTGATGGTTATATTCTGCACATCTCCAATCACTTGTTTTCCCACTGAGTTCAGATAAGGCGTGCAGTCTAAAAATATGGAGAAATAAATGCTTTAAGAAAAACATTCTAGCTGATGTTCTTGTGCCACACCAGAGCAAGTAAATAATAATCTGCCAAGACCACCTAATTGTAAAGATCTATTCAAGCGACCAGTTTCCAACCGGACCCTCATCTTTCCATGTAAACAAATTAATTTCCTAACATTTCTTCAAGACTGAGCAAAGTAAATTATATGTGTACTATTTATTCAATAAAAATAAGTACTGAAGAGTAAATTTAGATGAGACATTTGTCTCAGGACATAGAAAAAATCAACACTTCAAAATCATTGAGCACAACTACTTTCACCATTTGCAAAACCCTAGTTCACAGGAGATTACCAGTTTATAATACTGGTGTAGCCTGTCCCATAGCAAGAGTAAAAATAACACATGTTGGGACTCTTTAGAGAGAACATTTATTCCTTAGTGATTATTCAAAAGGCTACAAGGACTGACATTAATTTTGAGCATGTACAGTGCTTAGAGCAAGAGAATATTGGCCAATGATCGAGCACGTATGAGAACAATGAACAATGTGAAGCTTTAGAACTGGTGCTCAAGAAGTGCTTTTAAACCACGATACTGCTTGATCCTAACCACAAAAAAACTACTGCCTAAATCCAACTCATCTCTGTCATCCGTTCAGTAGCCACATCCCACTAGACATTTCCCGTTTCCCTGCCACTGGATCCAGTCAGAACTGGTTTGGTCTTGTTATCCTCACAAAATATAGCATATGCCCTAAAGTTACAGCTCCTCAAATATGTGATTATGGAAAACCTCAGCTTTCATTAGGAAAATAAAGAAAAACATTCTTGATTTTGTTGTTGAACGTGACCATTTCTTTACGCATACAAAAGAAGAAAACAAATAATCTCGTATTTTATTACTTTTAAAGCCTTGCTGAGTTTAGGCTTATATTTTGTGGCAGGAAGAGAAGTATCAGCCAGAGCATTCAATAGTTCTGGAGCACAGGATACATGAAGAGGTGTATGCACAAACATACATTATGCTTTTGAACTAGTGAAGCCAACAAAATCCCAAAAAAGTTGATGAGTACTCCTTATAATACTGACTGATGATTAATTCTAAAAAACTGTGATAATCTACATGCTATGTATTTGTCTATATGGAGTGTGTAGAAAGGAAACATGAAAAATCAAGTTTTGGAAGTCAATGCAGAAAATTTATTTTTAATTCAGATGTGGCAGGAAAGACAAGGCAAAGAAAAGGAAAAAAATAACTGAAGAGCAGTTCTAGAAAATGGCTTTTTACTGTGAGTAAGAATGGTAAGGGGTCTTTTATTAAACTGCCACACAAATAAGAATAGAACAGTTTGTACAACACAGCTTTTTGCAAAAGCTGGGCAGTTGGTACTCTGCTCTTTGTAGAATTGTGTTGCTATGAGTGAACTCAACGACAGCATGAACTTCCTCTTAGGAGAACACAGTATCTCTTTCAATGGAAAGTTTGAAGTAACAGGTTTTTTGCTAGGCCTGGATCTAATTAGTAGCAAGCTCAAGATTTTGGATCCTGGTTACTAAACTTTTACGGTCAAATGACAATTTGCCAAAATGGAATATAACACAAATGTCTGAAGTTGGACTGTGAGTCACTGATTTAGATTTTTAAAGAACAACAGACTTAGGAAGAAAACAGCAGGGAAAAATTGCACTTCTCAGGAAACCACTTCTTTTACTTGAGTACAAGTAAAATACTAGAATACATGAACATTTGTTTTTCATCTGAATAAATAATCTAACCAACTGACTTAACAACACAAACCATAGCTCACTAGAGTTGTTGTATGGCAAAGTAAAAGCTTTTAAATCACAGCCAGTAACTCAAATTCTCTTTTGTGCTGGCTTATAATATGGAAATATATACTTATCATGAATATGAACTCTTTAGCCTCGATAGCAGGGAACACTTTTCCCAGTACTGCAGAACTCAAATAACTCCTTTGTCCAGGAAGCATGCAGTGCCAGCAGAATTCTGAATTGACACTTGTCAGTGGTTAAACAGTTCCTGGTGCCAGAATTGATGGAATAAACACAACAGACACTGGGACTTAAACAGACTCCACTGTGTTAACTAAATGTGGGGCTCTCTGTTCTGACTGAGATTATTATTTCCTGTTTTTCTTTATGTAGATTGAAAAAAAAAAATCAAACTCTCTTGTACAATCTGGCATACATTAATTTTGCTCATTTTAAATATTAACATCAAATTAGATTATGAAATTAACAGTGAAGGATTGAAAATTCAGAAATTAACATTAAAACAAAAGAACAAAAGGATGCTCAGAATGAAACAAAAGCATTATTGTTATGTTTCCTGATACATGCTCTCAAAAATGAAATTTTACCCATATTCAGCGTCTGAGGTAATTTTTTTGGATAGGCAAAAAAAAATCCTGTGACTTGCAATGACATTGATACAAACATTACTGCTGTAAATTAGGACCTTCTCTTGACTGTACATTAGTTTATATTGATGACAACCACTAACGGCCCAAATAAGGATAAATTTCCAATGTATTCAATAATCATATCTTCCTTTCTAGACAACACAGATGACAAAATCCTTACAAGAATTAAACCAATAAGATACAGCAGATACATTTAGCAGATGTTTGACGAGTTTTGAAGTATTATTGCTGCAACATGCTTACTATTGTGATTATGCTGGTGATTACTTTCTTCTTAGTTTAGCTGCAAAACAGAGCACATCTGCTAAGGACTGAAACCATCTGTCTTCACTGAAAACGTCGACAGCCGTTTTCCACTAACCTGGTTCTTTAACCCTGTAGCTGATGGAAAGTTCCAACCACTTCAGCTAGATGAAGAGGTGCTATTCATCTTCAATATCATATTCAATATTAATCCTTGAAAAGACACATTTTTAATATATTCCCTGCACACAAATACAAACTATGTTTTCTGCTTTGAGACACCCTTTACACCACTTCCCCCCAAAATCACACATCAGAGAAAATATGTATAAAGCTTGAAATAATCCTTTCCTTTGACTTTGTGTGTAGTGAACCTTTCAATTACTAAATTCTTTCACAGAATAAAATAATTGTCTCTAATTTTCCAGCTAAACACTAGGCAGCTAATGTAGGCCAATCTGAAAATGAAACTACAACACATTATTAGATTATTTTATTATCAGTGAAACATGGGAAGGAGAAGGTCACCAGACCCAGCAGATACAAATCTAAATTTAAAATTATGACAATATGACAGAGCTCATGCTGTTCTTAGAGGCATTTTTAAGAGACATGTTGCTTTATATTGACAACTGTGACTGAGTCCTTGATTTTGCAAATACAGTGCAAATTTTCAACTTACTGTCATATTTAAAGGTGATATTGAGTAGTCCATTGTTCCTGGTGACTGATGACAGCCCCTGTAGAGATATATCAAGAAAATAATTTGAATAAAGCAAGCTAGTTTGTTGGAGGATGACAGAACTCGATTTTTTCCGTTTGGGCACACCATCCATCAGTCTGAACACAGGTAATGATAGAACAGATTGCATAAACCTGCATGTACTCACCTGTCATCAACTTCCCAAATGTAATAATTAAAGAAGTGCAAACAAACAAAAGTGAAAGTCTGAATCTAGAATTTGCATGAAGACATGAAATTGTGACTTAAGCAGCACGACTTGCTGAAGAGATGTGAATCACAGAAGCTTCTTTATGAGAAAGGAAGTTATGTGATGTTCTCAGCTTCCACCATCTAGGCTAATTGTGCCCATACAAAACCCACACCTTTAATCAAGGTTTAATAACAAATCAAATTGGCTTCTCCAGGGCCAACATGAGAAAGAGGAGAGAGAGGAGAGAGAATGCCAGTCTGAAAAAGCTGGCTTCAAATAATAGTCATGAAAAAAGGATCAGAAGTTCAAACAGAGAGAAGAAGGAACATCACTGCTAAGCACTGCGACCATAGAGCTTTAGCTCTATATTCCTGATGAAGGTCATCTTCAGGAAAGAAATTGAAGGTATGAGCAAAACAGCACTAGAACTGGTTAAAGAGCACTCATCACCTCCCAGACACCCCCCATCTCATTAACTACCTGAGAAAAGGTGACTGAGGGGCTACCTATTTGAGGGGCTACCTATTTGCCAAGTGGGCAACCTAACCCACCAAATTCTTACCAGGCTGAGAATTCATCTATAATCAAGTCATCCTTTTTTCATAAGTCAAATGTTATTCAGTGCTCACAAGAACTACACAGAAGTCAAAGCTTAACATAAGCTGAGGTATAGTAAGCCAGGACACAAAACCTATGGCCTGGTTCATCAATGTGCCTGAATTGTATATGGGAGAAACTCTTGTCAATGTCCACTGCCTACATAAGTGCACACGTCTACCCTTCATTAAATTATTTTCTACAGATATATTTATACAGATGATTTATGTTTCTGTGTCTGATATAATTCTTGCAGAATTCATATTTCCATGTGATTTGTCTTATTTGGTTTATGCACTGGATTCTTTTTCTGTTGTATTTATTTATGTGAGAGACCCCATATAGAGGCTCCAATCATTTTACCAGGTACTGTAAATATTTTAATGAAACTCTCGCCGAGAAGAGCTTAATTAGGCAAAAACAAGGAGTACTTAAATTTCAATTTTCCCATCGATTATTGGCTAAAAAGTTAAAGGAGAACAGATGAAATGGTAGATTTCCAACCGGAATAATTCAAATCATTATATCCCACAACTTTTACCATAGCATATTGCAGAAATTCATTATGCTACAGCAGACACCCTTTTGTAGTATCAAATACTACTAAAACAGATACTGCCGTCCTTGCTGAGGGTCACAGAAGCTGAGGACCAACTGGAAAACTATTCCCTTGCTCTCCCAGGGAGGAATACAGACACATAGGTAAGATGATGATGTCTGATGTCTCTTCTATCCCTATACAAAAGGACTTCAGGGATAGCAATACCTTACCCTTCACACAGCACTGACGTTGTTTTTTTAACACAAAACATAGCTTCACTCTCATCCTTACTACACACAAAGTTGAAAACTAACACTGATTCTTACAGAGTAATACTACTCCCTGAAAGGCAAATGTACTTCTCATTGTACTTCCTCTTGTACTTCTCATACTCTTTAAAAAAAATACTACCATTTACATGCAATTAAATCTGGCTTTACAGTTACAACGGAATGGAGAGAAGTTAATAGTATAAAAGGACTCCAACAGTAATTAGATATTGCCTGGATCATGTGTAAACACTCACTGCATTTCACTTGATAGTCAGACACACAGGTGTTTACCAAAAAAAACAAGGTATGAGTTAAGTTACCTTTAAAAACACCCAAACCTGTAAAATGCTACATCAAGAACAGAAGCAAAGCAGATCTTGATAGTACTGTTAGAACTGAAATTTGTAATGTCACTTTCTTCTTAGATGGCTTTTCATTTGTTTAACTTTGATTTAGTTTGGCATTAAACAAGCTGTTACACAAAAATGTTTCCTGAAACATGAAGGCATCAATTTTATTCAGTCTTAATGTTTCTATTAATATCTGTTCTATTCTGACTCAGTTTCTGTTTCTCTCAAGTGATATAAAAATCTCATTTAAATTACTACTTGTGACGAAAAGAGACTCTACTGCAGAGTTCAAATTTAACAATTTAGTTGAACAACATGTGCAGATCCAGTACGTCACTACTGCAGGTTCTATGGATACAATGGAGAACGCACTATTGCAGTTTTACAAGCAAGACTACACTATTACAACCACAAGAGATTCACAAAATGCACTATTGTAACCACAACAGTCACAAAACACACTACTACAGCCCACAGGCAATTCACGACAGGCTGCAGACCACTCACAAAACTCACTATTACTGCCTATAAGCAATTCACAACTCCCAGGCTACTCACAACATTCACTATTACAATTCCTAGGCAATTCCCAGAACACACTATCACAGCTCACAAACTCAGAATACCACACGTGTGTCCATCAGTCACCTGCAACTACAAACTTAAAGCCTGTCAAATATTCACTTACCCCTCCAGATAAGCTCCCACCTAAGTTACCTTGGTCAGCATTCTGACCAAGGGGGAAGGTTCTCATCACTCCATGGCTGGAGAAGTAACTCCCCATTTCTAGCATGAATCTTAGGGCTTTTATCCCCTGGGGTACGGGACAGCAGGCAGGGACAGGTCTGAGTGAACTGGACCACCTGGAGTGTCTGTCTCCGGCAGTACTTCCCCTTGTCTTTAGTTATTTGCATATCCTTGTATTGTTTGCTCCCTTGGAGCCATACAGACATCCCCCAGCTTACTTTACTTTCTGGCAATTTAACAGTGGTTTGATTGGGACTCAGGGCATGTTATCTGTTGGGTGATTTCAAGGCTCAACTCAGGTTTCCGTTCTGTGTGTGATGCGGCACTGCCCTGTTTCAGTCTTGGACTTATGGGACAACTCAAGGCTGAGCTATCTGTGCAGCTCCCCAGGTGCTGCCTCTGCAGAAAGAGGGCCTCAAGGCAATCCAAGGCTGAGCCACTCTTGCAACCCCCCCGTGAGTCACCACATTACCAAAACCCGTTTGAACTACGAGCCAGACAATCCTTACACTGCTACAGCAAAACTAAGGCATTACGTTTGGTAAAAAATATGGGGGGGGAATTGACTTTTTGTATTTAAACAAAGGCAGATAAACCATCAAATCAATTGTTACCTATCTGCCTTTTGTGCCCTAGAGCCGATGTTTTGAGACATAAATTTCACCCCAACTCACAGGAAATAAGCACAAGTATTTTAATTCTTTAGATAGGATCTTTTATATCCTCTATTAAAAAAAAACACCACCACTTTTTACTGCACCTTTAATTGCATTTCTACTGAAATTGTTGTGACATCACAAAACATTTAACAGTAGAAATACAAATCAATATACCACAATCGTTAATAACGTAGATGTAAAAATTAAACATACCATAAGCCAATGATAGTGGTTGTAAAACTTTGCTCTCAAGTGTACAAAAGGTGCAAAAAGGCTGCAGTAACTTGAGAGAGAATTAGGGACATGAAGTGTTGAAGTAGGTAACTGTCGGATGAGTTACAAGTGAAAACGTGTAAGCCAGACCGTCAATTTGATCGTGCTAAACTTATTATTAATTAATCCTCCACGAGCTTACTGCTTTGAGTTTAAAAATAAAATATTCCAGGAAGTATTGCCTCGTATTTAAGACAAAGTAAATAGCTTAATCAACTTGTTTAGAGCGTCTTACTTTAAAACTATAAGTACTAATATTTTGGCTTTAGGGATCTACATTCTCAGTTAATTAACCACTAACATTTGTTGAATTTACATGCAGCTTTCAGTTTATTCTGAACTTTACTAGAAAGCAAGTCGCCATTACCTGGAGCTTTGTTTATAAAATCCCTTTGGTCCACCTACATCTATACACACTGACTGAGAAGGAACAAACAGGAAAGGAAACATCAAAACTTCTTTTATGAAGAACTGTAGACCACTGATCTTTAAACAGATAATAAGAATTGAAATGCATGCAGATTAAATTACAAACAATCTTGTTTGTCAAAAGGTGGGGGGGCAGGTGTTATCCATAACATCATTAACACTGTGTGAGCTCAAAGCACAGAACTCCACAGAAAACACGATAAAGATCCAGATATGCATCTGTATTTGGCAAGCAAGGCAGAAAGAATTTCCATCACATCTCACATACCCCAAATCACAGAGATTGATGTTGGATCTGCTCCTCAATCCACATGAGCAACCTGAAGAGCTGTGGTAAAGATCCTAAAACACCTTGAATCGGCACAGTTCTGAATAACACTAACATACATCACCTCCTGAAGAGCGAATATATTCATCTTTCAACATGAAGGTAACCTCTGTTTTTGTTTGTTTCTATTTTTCTGACACCTACCCTTCATTTACGGTAACAACTTACTAACAAAAGCACTTCGAACAACTCTTTCTACCCATTATTATGCCAGAGGGGAACAAAGTTAGGACTACATTTCCAGAAATAAAGCTTAAATGAAATTTTAACCACAGGAACTAATTGTGCCTCCAAGAAAAGTTAAGTTTAACTAACGTCTGCCATCAGAGGCATAAATTACATAAAACAGAAAGAAATAAAAAAATCTGCCTAATTTTTATTGTTGAACTTTTCCTTCTCCCTTTAAACCTAGAGCACACAGTGTTTCATATTTAAAAGTAATATCTATATTTTATACTTGACAATTCCTGCCAGAGATGACATCAGTGATTTCAGAATTGTGCTATGAATAACCGTTTTTACAAATAATATTGAAATGTACTCCAACACTCAACTTTTGTGAAGCAAATATTCATTCAATAAAGGCAATTTATGCATGCGAATAGGCACTGTCAGACAGCAACTTTAACATCAATACTAGGAAACAGAGATAGATGCTAGCACTAATTACAGAGATCTGGTAAAGGAGGGAGGAAATCACTACCCCTCAAGCATAGCCTTGTGCATCAGACCAAAACAGTAATCATGATTCATCTTTCGTATGTTGTTAATCAATGCACACATGGTCCTAATTTCATGCTCCCATGAGGCAAACTGAATGGACAATTGTTTTTGAACTCTAACATCTAACATCAAGATGAATAATCAATGTTTATCATATGCATTGCCCAGTAAACTAAAAGCTTTATATTTGACATCCGCTCTTTTCACTTTAAAGCTCCCTTGTTGCTTTCAAACAATACAAAATCCATGTTGATGTATACTGTATCACTTGTGTGTACCCCATTGACTGCAGAATGAATTCCAAACGCAGGGTGGATGGGTTCGTACTGTTATTACTATATCACAGAATCCCAGAATGTCAGGAGTTGGAAGGGACCTCAAAAGCTCCCCCAGTCCAACCCCTGCCAGAGCAGGATCACCCAGACCAGGTCACACAGGAACACGGCCAGGCGGGTTTTGAATGTCTGCAGAGAAGGAGACTCCACAACCTCTCTGGGCAGCCTGGGCCATGCTCTGGCACCCTCACAGTAAAAAAGTTTTTCCTCATGTTCAGATTGAACCTCCTATGCTCCAGCTTGCACCCATTGCCCCTTGTCCTGGCATTGGACATCACAGAGCAGAGCCTGGCTCCTTCCTCCTGACACTCGCCCTGTACAGATTTATAACCATGAATGAGGTCACCCCTCAGTCTCCTCTGCTCCAAGCTAAAGAGCCCCAGCTCCCTCAGCCGCTCCTCATAAGGGAGATGCTCCACTCCCTCCATCATCTTTGTAGCCCTACGCTGGACTCTCTCCAGCAGTTCCTGTCCTTCTTGACCTGAGGGTCCAGAACTGGACACAATATTCCAGATGTGGTCTCACCAGGGCAGAGCAGAGGGGGAGAAGAACCTCTCTGACCTACAACCACACCTCTTCAACATCCCTGGGGTAACTGACAATTCCAACCAGGAATTTTGTTCAGAGTTGCCTATACATATGTATATTCCTACATTGCATGCACAAATTATTTTAAAAACCATCTCAGTAACACTGGAAAAGTTTTATTAAAAGTTTATTCACTAAACAATAGGCTTCTCAGTGCCTATTTCATATTTAGGGGGAATACAAAATCTCAAATCTGGAGACCTAGATTCCTCAAAACGGGTTTTTAACTTCTTTTAAGAAAAGAAAAAAATTGGCATCTTTTGCGTTTCATCTTACGAAATGATTCACAAGAAATTTTTGTTGTCAGTTGTGTACTGTTTCACTGCTTCATCTTTAGAGCCACTGCACGCAAGCTCAGCCACAGAGGAGCTGAATGTGTCTTCATAGCATTTGCATCTTGAATTTGACCTGAGACTGAAAAGTAAAGCATTGTTTTTACTTCAGTTATAAACCAGGTATGGCGGAGGTGGGGGGAAGAAAGCCATGATTCTTCAAGCATGAAGGAACTTCATGCTCCATCCAACCCCTGATTATCCTCTTGCT
The DNA here is from genome assembly GCF_000695765.1 of Mesitornis unicolor. NCBI lineage: Eukaryota > Metazoa > Chordata > Aves > Mesitornithiformes > Mesitornithidae > Mesitornis > Mesitornis unicolor. Next base: position 5,757 of record NW_010203805.1, on the reverse strand, counting down.
ATACAGGCTGGTTAGCTGGTTCTTCGCTAACACATTCTTGTCAAGAACAGCCTGTCATGTTCAAAGACCCTAATTTTTCTTCCGCGTTTCTTGTGAAAACTCAACGGTTGATCTCCAGGTGTTAGCACCTGACTTTTGCACAATTGTCCCTTTCAGACTGAGTATGACGTTGCCTGGTAGATCAATTAGGCCCTTTCTCTGAACTGGAAGAAGCCTTGTTTCATGTGAATGTACTCAATGCTTTGACCTCCTCAGCACAGCTCAGCCTTCCAGGGAGCAGATGCCCGGTGACCTGAGGCAGGCACAATACACCTCCCTTTCCTTAAAACTGGGAGGTGTGTTCACATTTAGAGTATTCCTTCTCCATCTCCTAGAATGCAGCTTTTTACCCCAATTTAATCCTCAAGACTTGGAACAAACATTATGAAGCCTCCACACTAGCCTTTTTTAAAATACATGCTAACTTAACTGACAGTCAAAACCCTCCAAGAAGTAAAAATTCAAAACCAGGACTGTATAGATGGCCCAGACACCATGAGTTATATTCCAGGTACAACCTAAAAACCTCACTACTTTGCATAAGAATCTGGGAGATCAGACTTTAAGAGTAACATGTAATACATATGCTCCTAAACCAAACATAAGGAACTCGTATTCCATTTGTGTAAGAATTGCCCTGACCTTTTGCGATCATGAAATATCTCCTTTTTCATAAAGTGATGACATTATCCATGGTTTTATGGTTGACTTCCCTCATAGGCAATTACATTTTATCTGAACAAATTCTTCTGCCATTTCAATTAGACACGGTATTCTCAAGTTCTTCCTCTCATATTGAACTGAACAGCAGTCGACTTAAATCTTGTCATAGAATGAGGTGGTCCCTAAACGTACTCGTGTATTCTCGTATGCCAGCCAGCTTCCAGGGTTTTTTTTTAGGATTTTTGTGATAATTGAAGATCATGAATTGCAGTGTATCCTACCTTAAAAAAAATAAATTAAACAAAACAAAACACAAACAACCCACCAGTAGAAATGTCTTTTCATTATGCCTCTTTCTTGGCCGTTTTAATTTCTATTTTAAAAATGCACTGTGGACAGTTACCTTACACATTCATCAGTCTGACAGAGAGGTAGGAAATCATTGTAAGGAAGAAATACTACAAAAAGTATTGCATACTGAAGAATCGTGCTGCAAACACAGCTCCCCGCAGCTGTTCACTGAAGGTATCTCAACTGGTTTACTTTAAGGAACAAAGTTGTTAAAGCCACAATTTAACAATAGAAGCAAGTTGAATCTATACTGTTGGCCACCTACCGTGAAAATCTTAAAGCTCTGAGTGAAACCCAGGAATTCAATGCAGCAAAGTGTGGCAGAACAAGCGTAGCAGCTCTTATTTCTCTCATGCATTTTGCAAGTTTGCTTATGAAGTTTTCTATACTCTGCCCTGTCACACTTAAGTTTTTCCAGCTTTCTTGTGTGAGTACTGTTTGGTAAATTAAAAGCGTCCTAAAACAAAAACAAAATAAAAACCAAAACCGAACTAAAAGCCCCAAAAAAATCAAGAGAACAAATGTTTTCAAACCACACACATTTCCCACAAACATCACAGAAATGTGCGAGTCAGAGGATATTTGGGCAAAAGCCAAGAGTCTGTAGTTAAACCAATGTTCTCTTAACTGTGGGACATGAGCCCTGGTAGAAACGAGGTGGTGTCTGGGAAGGGGAGGGGGAGAAAAAGCAATGCCAAGACAGGTGCAGGAATGGCGACTGTGACTGGGAAGGAAGGGGAGGTGCAGAGGGGTAAGTTGTTTTAGAGGGACACAAGACAAATTAGTTTGAGAAACAATGACTTGTGCTATAAACAACAAACAAATAGAATAACACATCTGAAATAATGGAGGAGGAGAATTTAATGAAGCCCGTTATGCATACTTACTGCTGAGGTGGTGTTTGGGAAGGGGAGGGGGAGAAAAAGCAATGCCAAGACAGGTGCAGGAATGGCGACTGTGACTGGGAAGGAAGGGGAGGTGCAGAGGGGTAAGTTGTTTTAGAGGGACACAAGACAAATTAGTTTGAGAAACAATGACTTGTGCTATAAACAACAAACAAATAGAATAACACATCAGAAATAATGGAGGAGAATTTAATGAAGCCCGTTATGCATGCTTACTGCTTAACATATAGCACAGCATACTATAAGATGAACAAGCTAGCTAATTATTCCACACAAATTAAAGAAGATATTACTTCTTATTGTGGGAAGCTACCCAAACCTCAATAAGCCTCACAAGTTCCTCACTCTTCGAGAAACAAATGCATAAGCACTGAATTATAGCTTATGCCCAAGCACTTCTAAACTAAAGTATCTAGGAAACAATTGAACAACATCTTTTCATCCATTTAACTGACTGTACACTTACTGTGCAAACATGCAGAGCCATAAGCTGAGCAGTACAGTCTTTCTCTCCCAAAAATGTTCAAAGACTTAGAAGACAATCAATAAAATGGTTCAAGAGGCAACTGAAGCATGAAAGAACAAAGGATATTTGTTATTTATATTAACATAACATATATAATATATATGTTCGTTCATTCATTTTGCTTACCACATTTAAGATACGATGCAGCGTTCAGAGGAGAGAGTATCAGGGAAAAAGGAAAGCAAATAAGAAAATACTTCAGAGCTACAAATTGTACCTTTCAAGTTTTCATGCACACAAAGGTTTGCTGCTGCTCCTAAACCAGTACTTCCAAGCCAGGCAGATCCAAGAAGAAAAGTTTTTTCCTTTAAAGCTAAGCATATGCAATGGCACCTGGAGAACAACTAAGGGAACTTAGTTCCAAAATCATAAATGTTTCACTTATAACATTCTGCTGCCAGATTGCTGCCTTTCAGATTGGAAACTCCCAGCACAAGTGCTCTGTTTGATCGCAGCTCTCATCCAAAGAAACAGAAAAATAAGTAACTAGGATTGACTTTGTAGGTTCAGTTCTAAGCCTCAGCCAGAACAGAATTCACAACTATGACTATTTCAGGGGGTGTTGTATTTTTTTCTCTTTGTTTCTTAATTTAGTGTCAAAGAGCACACAAAACCCCCTAACAATTCTGAGGAAAACTGTCATCGAATGTGGATTAAAAGCTTTATTCATAACTGTTCTACCTAAACAATTCTAATTTGAATTTTTTTTTTTTAATTTTGAAATTTGAAATTTTTCACTGCAAATGGAGTAGGTAGACTGGAGATACTCCATTTGCAGTAGAGTGAGTTTATCCAATTTCTAACTTTTGGAAATGATAACGACAGCTGCTTGCAAGGAAATCTTTAAAGCAGAACATCACATAAAGGCTGGAATGTTAAAAATTTGACACAGCACATCTATTTCGGTTTGTGTGTAGTCACACAACATCTTCTCCCAGTCCTAATCTTTCTCCTGTATTATTTGACAGAAAGTCACTGATGTTCTTTAAGAGTTAATTCTTTAAGGGTCAGAAAACATGAAATGCATACTCTTAGAAACTTAATTCTAATTCTTTCTTCCGTGAATGAAACATACAGACACAACTAAGGAAAGTGTTCCATATTCATAGGTGCTCACAACTGTAGAGGAAAATAATGTGCATTGGTTTTGTAGGACCAACATATAAATAGACCAAAGGTTTGGTTCTGGAGGACATGGAGGCAACGTAATGTAGCAATAACTCCACTTCACTGATTAGAGTGCCACAGAACTCATAAAACTTTTAAAGTAGATAGGATTTGGGAATGTTCCATCTTAATCCCTCCCTTTGAAGTAATGCAATTATTTTAGACATAAAAACCTATTCTTAGGGATTTAGAAACACACAGCTGTACTCATAAGATTTTTAAAACTGAGAATTCATAAGCAGTATGGTTCAATTTCAGGAACAAACAATTATTTGCTTGCCAAAATCCCATGTTCTGGCTTTTAAAAATCTTTCAACATTACCACAAAAGTATTTTTAATACCTCACATGAAACTTGTTTTTGCAGGAGACTAAGTAAAAAAAAGAAATCTCTTCCCAAGTTACCATCCTTGTGATGGTAATTTAAACAGGCTCAGGCGCTGAGAAGCTAGGACTTTAAACATGATCGGCATCTCATCAGTTGCAATGCAAAGGCACATTTGGTCTTAAGATCAATATCATGAGGGACATAAGAACAACATGCCAAGAAGAGCCCCATTTATTCCATACACAGCCATGTTTACAATCCACTCCTCAAAAGTGAGGAGTAAATTGCTATAGTTTCAGAACAGACTGGCATAATGACTGCATCAGACTTTTTTAATTTGGATGGAGGGGAAAAAAGAAATCAAACCAAAACCGGAGGGACCATTATGTCAAACACAATGACTAAAAGTACTTTTTGGCTAGAAGTAAAACTTCTTGTGCATCAACTACGCTAATAAAATAAATTACCTTTTCCTGTAAATCTGCCCCTAGGAAGTAATCAAGTATTCCTCCCTTTCTTCCTTTCACTAAGTTAATGGACAAGCTCTACAAGCTGGCTTCCTGCAGTTCGAAGCACATCTCAGCTTTGCTGCCCTTCCTCCTAATCATGTAAGGGTATGGGCTTTGGTTCTTTCACTGCTGTGGACTGTTCCTCCCACCTCCCTGGGACAAGCATGCAAACAGATATTCTTAAAGCTGAACTATGCACTTTTAGCAAATAAATTTCTTCTTCGAGGCTCCGTCTAGTCCTGGTCCACAGAAAAGATGGAAATTACTCCCACAGCTTAGGCAGTAATACAATCAGCAGTGAGGATTAGAAGGTGCAGTGTTTATTATGCACTGATGATCCACATGGTTGAACTTGAGAGACGCAGGCAGATACATTTGGTGGCTGCAGATTTAAAGCTTCAGCTGCCAGGGAATCTATACACTCCTGGTTACCCTCTATGGAGTACAGCCATCATATATGCAGCCAAAAAAACTCCATGTGGAATGTGTCAGAAACATACACAAAGCTGCACAAAAACTTCTGGTCCACCTAAAGGATACTTGGAAGAAACCGTATTCAAATATTCCACCTGTACCAGGCCCCCTTTTCAAGCAAACTGGAGCTTCCCCACTTACAGCCATTTAATTAGGAAAAGCGCCGCCAAATGACGATCAGCACCAGGAATTTGAACACAGCACAATAAAACCATACAAACCACGGTCTTCTGTGGAGACAGTCACAAGATGAACCACCAGTCTTGAATAAAATCTACCCTAGAATTCACCTGATCATCAAGGCTCATTTTCTTCTCCTAGAGTTTTGATTTTCACACTCTGCAAATCCACATATTTTTGTCTCCAATTGTGCCACTCAACCATCTCTATACACAGCATAGCTTCTGCCACAAAGACTGAGGATTTTCACAACGAAAAAGATGGAGAAGACAGAACACATTTGAATATTCCTGTGTGCTCCTCTCTCTTCAGTACTTGGATTTGAAAAGCATTAAGCATTACTGTTGAAAAAGAAGAAATCAAGGAAATGTGTGTAAGTATATCTGTGCTGGTAAACTCTTTAGGCAGTATGTGCTATCAAGTCCCATGAGGTTAACTACTAAAAAAGGGAACCTAAATACAATTCTTTAAATAGAGATTTCATGTTTGAAATAGTATTGAAACTCCAGTCTGACTGCATTCAGTTTCCACTAATAAATGTTGTGGTGAATGGAGCTCAATCCAGTTGTGCCCAGTCACAAGCACTGCTCCCCAGGGCTCTGTTTTGGGGCCAGTC
>NW_010203804.1:20950-24973 GCF_000695765.1 Mesitornis unicolor | reverse complement strand
GGGAGACATCGCAGCTGCAGGACTGACAACTTCTTTGGGTCTCTACTAGCAAGTGAGAAGCGATGGGCTGAGAGGAAATGGCCTCAGGTTGCACTGGGGGAAGGTTAGATCGGATCTGGGGAAAAATTTTGTTCCTGAAAGAGTGGTCAAGCATTGGAAGGGGCTGCCCAGGGCAGTGACTCGATGGTGCTAAAAATTCAATGTTCAGCTGCTGATGGATGGCACTGACATGGGGGAGCGGACGGCACTGCCGAAGAAGCGCAGTGCAGCGCTCACCTCCTGTCACCCCTGACCCCTCCTGTCCCCATCCTCTCTGACCCCTCCTGTACCCATCCCCTCTGACCCCTCCTGTCCCCATCGCTTCTGACCCCTCCTGTTCCTGTCGCTTCTGACCCCTCTTGTCCCCATCCCCTCTGACCCCTATGACCCCTCTTGTCCCCTCCAGTCCCTGTCTCTATCCAGGGTCTCTTGGCAGGCAGAGCCAGGGCCAGCAGCACCCACAGTGCACAACCTCGTGCAGCGCCCATCCCTGCAAATCCATCCTGAGCAGCTGTCCTAGAGCATCACCACATCTGTAAGGCTGGAAAAGTCTTCTAGGAACATTGAGTCCAAGCACCACAATGCCCACAAGAAGAGGAAAACAGCAGACACAGAGGAGCAGAGGGTTGAGATTCTGGCTGCGATGCCCGTTACTGGAAACTCGCCTGAGCCTTGATGGTGTACTGGGAACCTGAACCTTCCTGGGACTGGGTGGCACATGGGGCCGTGAACTCACCCTGCTGCTGAACAGCCACGGTGTCTGTTGCTGCTGCCAGCATCCCCAGAGGAAAGCTGCAACCTTCCTTGTCCTCTTCTAACCAGAAGGTGGTCAACAAAACAGTGTCCTCCTTATAAGATATCAAATCCCAGCATGGTTTGGGTTGGGAGGGACCTCACAGCCCACCCAGTCCAACCTCTGCCATGGACAGGGACACCTCCACCAGCCCAGGCTGCTCCAAGCTCCGGCCAACCTGGCCTTGGGCACTGCCAGGGAGGGGGCACCCACAGCTTCCCTGGGCAACCTGGGCCAGGGCCTCACCACCTCACAGGGAAGGATTTCTTCCTCATATCCAGTCTAAATCTGCCCTCTTCCAGTTTAAAACCATTCCCCCTTGTCCTATCGCTACCTGCCCTTGTAAAAAGTCCCTCCCCAGCTTTCCTGTAGCCCCTCCAGGTCCTGGGAGCTTGCTCTAAGGTCTCCCCAGAGCCATCTCCTCTCCAGGCTGAGCAGCCCCAGGACGGGTGGGATTGGTGATCCTGAGGTCTTTTCCAGCTTTAGTGATTCTGGAAACTGAGTCCGCATAAACCTTAAGTCCATAAAGACCTCTTCCCGGCATAGCATATCAGCCCCATAAACCTTTCATTCACTTAGACATGCTGAAGGAAATTTATCTGATAGCCAAAAGAAAAGTGTAAGCTTTTAAAAATAAAAACGAAACAAAACATTGTTAAAAAGTTAATCTTCAAGGAATGCTTTATTTAGAGCTTTCTGCAGATACTTGTAAATGTGCAGTGGATACAAAATCACAGAGGGCTGGGGAGGAAGGTGTTTGAAGTCAAACCCTGCAGCAACATGTCAAGTTTTCCCTTTGCCTGCTAACATCTAAATTAGCTCTTCTATATATTTTTCTACTTATGTTCAGTGCAAGCATCCGTTTGTTCCACTGAGGCATCTGAGGAGTTCCGCTTTCTTCCTGTTTGCTTTGACCTACTCTGTCCATTCTTTAATTGCGTGTATTCACTGGATAGGCAGGAATAGCCAGCAAGCCTAAGGTACAGTACTGGATATATTGTCAGCAAAAAAAAATATACTAGAGAATGAAACAGCCATGTGCAGCAAGCCAAAGCCATGGGAAGGAATTCAGAGGAATTCAGCTTTTGAGGCTGGTCAGAGTTTTCAAGATCCCATTCAGTTGCTCAGTTTCTGGAATGTTGAGATTTTTTTAAGATGGAAAAGAAGACTGGTAAGGGACACAAGTTGCTTCTGGAGAGATTTCACTTGAACTCCAGGAGAGATTTTTTTTTACCATGAGATCAATCAGATATTGAACAATCTCCAGAGGAAGTGGTGAATTCCCCTACACTGGTCAGTTTGAAGAGTCAGCTTGACAGGGGCTGACTCATCTCATTTAAACAGAATCACAGAATCGCTTGGTTGGAAAAGACCTCTGAGATCATCACGCCCAACCGTTCCTGTCTACCCACTAAACCATATCCTTAAGTACCTCATCTACCCACTCTTTAAACACATCCAGGGATGGGGACTCCACCACCTCCCTGGGCAGCCTGTGCCAGCTTCTGACGACCCTCTCAGGAAAGAACTTCCTCCTTATCTCTAACCTGAACCTCCCTTGGCACAGCTTGGTGCCGTTTCCCCTTGTTCTATCCCCCATCACCTGGGAGAAGAGACCAGCACCCACCTCTCTACAACCTCCCTTGAGGCAGTTGTAGGTGGTGATGAGGTCTCCCCTCAGCCTTCTCTTCTCCAGGCTAAACAAGCCCAGTTCCCTCAGCCGCTCCTCATCAGGCTTGTTCTCCAGAGCCCTCCCCATCCTTGTGGCTCTTCTCTGAACACGCTCCAGAATCTCAACATCCTTGAGAGGTTGGACTGGATGGTGGTCCCTTCCAACCTGGGATTCTGTGATCCTATGATTCAATAAAGTAAGGAGGATGATCAACAGACTGTTATTTTTTTAAATATTTTTTTTACAGGCCAAAGGAGAGCCCAGGTAAGATTCTGCTCTGAAATCATATTCTTATTACTGAGTCTTGGAAGGATTTTTGGAGATCACATAGTCCAACTTTCTGTTCAAAGTTAGATCTGGTCCCTCTGAACCCTGGCCAGCCAAGCTTTGAAGATCTGCAGCACCGGACATCCCACAGCCCTACTGGACTGTTTCTTCTGGAACTAGACAGTACTTCATGTTGAGGTTCTCACCTGCAGGGTTAAAAGTCTTTTGTACTTTCCCAACAAACATCTGCTGGGTAGACAAGCTTTAGCTCTAAGAGGACAATCACCTATTTGTGTTTCTTAACATCTTATAAATCGATATGTATTTTGGTATTAAGGTGGGTTTTTTTATTTTTTAATGGCTTATTATGTCAGAGATATTTCTTTCATACAATATTTCTGGTTGGTTTGTTTCACTGAATGAATTACAGAATAAATACAGTCCATAAATTTATTTAAAAATCCTTTTTTTCCCCACAATGTTTTTTGTTTGTTTCCTTTCTGGTAATAATTCCTCAAACTCTTGGTTCCTGAGTCAGGTCAGAGGGTCAAAACAGACACAATATAGTAGCAGTCCAGATCTATAAAACCTGTATTCTAATAGCAGTGTGTAGAGATGACGTAATAAATTATCCCATCCTTCAAACTCTAAGAAGTTATTCTCTTTAAGGGGATTTTTTCTTCCAGCATCTGAGAAGACCAAATACTTGACTCTAGTAGGAACTGTAAGGATGCACAAATCATTAAGTGAGAAGTTTCTGTTCTGGATGATTCTGGCTGTTCATAGTGGAAAATAAAAAGCAGCACTATGTCTTTAGTTTCGTCTTCACCTTACGGGTCTGACCGCTGAGCTCTGAAGCAATAGGCATTGAGACAGCTTAGGGAAGAAAAAGCTTCCTGCAACAGAAAGAAAGAATTGGACTTAAGTGAGTGTCCTGGTTTGAGCTAAAGAGAACTAATTTTCTATTTAGTGATTTGACTTTTCAGCTCAGTGTTTTCTAAGTGGCTGAACTTGCTGAAACCAGCAGCATGGTTTTCCAGTATTTACTGATAGAACTGATAATGTTCAAGGCCGCTGTCTCACCATGGGTGCCGTGTCTGTGCCTACAGGAGGGCGCAGACCCAAACCTGACCAATGAGGTATTGCATCCCACACACGCCATACTCGGTGTAAAGCCGAGGGATCACGAGGGTCTTGACCTTTCCATCTTGGACCCTTCTGTCCATCTCGATCCTGCAGTGGCTGAAGTCCC
>NW_010203804.1:20310-20919 GCF_000695765.1 Mesitornis unicolor | reverse complement strand
CCCGCCCTGCCTCTGATCCTGATCCTTGCGTTCCTGCATCAGCTCCCACTGCTGCTGGGTCCACACTGGGACTGTTCCAGTGCTCCCAGAGCCTCTGGTGCCATCATCATCACTGGGGGAGGATTTTATATTGGTTCTGTAGATATATTGGTACATATCTGTATATATTTCATTATTTTCAAATGTACTTTATTATTCTGTATTATTATTATTATTGTTTTATTAAATCTATTAATTTTATTTTCCAACCCGTAAAGTCTCTCTCCCTTATTCTCTTTTCTCTTCCCTTCTGGGGAGGGGAGCGGGGTTAACAGAGAGCGTCTGGCCAGGGTTTAGTGGCCAGCCCAGCAGTAAACCACGCCAGTGAGTGCATGTACAGAGGGGATATGTTCTCACAAATAAGGTCAGCAATACCTTGGTGACATTAGAGGACTAGACTCTGTATTGGGTTTTCTGTAAGGAATTTTTGGTTGTGTCTTTGGTAATGGGGGAAGGGCTATGGAGATGGCCCTTTAAGAAGCTCCCCCTTTGCCTTTGCCAGACCCACCTCTGACCAGGGCCAAGCCAATCAACGCCCCTGCGAATTCATGACTTTAAGGGGGGTGCGGG
>NW_010203804.1:0-19958 GCF_000695765.1 Mesitornis unicolor | reverse complement strand
GACTGGGGGCAGTGTGTGCTGGAGCTGTTCGTGTGTGAGGGAACTGTGACCATGGGCAGACCCAGACTGGACTTTTGAGGACTTTTTCCCCTATGGAAAGGTGGAGGGGCACGTGGAAGCAGAGAGATTGGCTGGGCTGAGTTTTTCCTACTCCTGAGGACCACATGGCGTGAAAACCGACTGCAACCCCCCACTGCCATCACCCTGCGCCTCAAGACAAAAGGGGAAGGAGAAGGCGAAGAAACCGGGAGCAAAAGCTGAGCCCGGGAAGAAGGGAGGGGTGGGGGGAAGGTGTTTTGACTTTAAGATCTGGTTGTATCTGCCATTGTTCTACTCTGATGTTGGTAACAAATTAAAATGGTTTTGTTTTTATTCCTTATGATGAGTCTGTCTTTAGCCTGTCACCTTTTTGTTTAAGTGGTGAGAAGCCCTCTCAGTCTTTATTTTGACTGGCCCTTTTTGGGGCACTGTGGTGCTCAGTTATGCACTAGGCCTAAACCACGACAGTCTCTTTACAAGAGACAAGGAAGTTACGATGCAAAAGGCCTGCAGCATGCCAGAGAAGGTTCTAGATACAAATTAGGATAAGCACATAATGGAATTTTTTTTGAACAAGTCACTCCTTAAAAAATTTGAGATCAGTTTTGACTGAGTAGAATGCTTTTTCTCATTTTGTTTTTGCATCAGTACTTTGATCAAATAGCCTGGTGTGATGACTGGATGAATTTCAAAGTGATCTTAACAGCACATGGAACTATGACCTTACTGTAAATAATACAAAAGCCCCTCATTTTTGCAGCTTCCTATAATATTGATTTCTGACCAGTTAATATGTTCATTTCATTTCCAGTAACCTATTAAATCATATTCTATGCAGCACAGGTTTTATGTACATATACTTTAGCTTCATATTTATTTATTCCTTATCTGCTTTAACAAAAAAAATAATCCAACTAGTACAGTATAATTTTACTCTAAACTCCTATTATAAAGGATGTGTATAAGGTTTAAAATGCCAGTTTTATTTTAGTTTTCACTTATCAGTACTGAACTCATGGACGAGGTCAAATAAAGGTATAATGCAATTTAATTGAAGAAAAGCTTCCCTCACACCTGCTGTGACCTCAGCTTAAGTTGATTTTATTACACTCATTAAAACCTGAGTACAAGTCCGGTTAAGATTATGAAGCTATTGAAAATCCTGGATGAATATGGATGCACCTAACTCCATGGTTTAGTCTGAAATATCTGGGAGGAGAAGAAAATTATTTTCTGAGGTTTTTTGTCTTCCATATTTTCACCTTTGTTTTCCCTCTCTGTAGTGATCGAGGCATGCAGTGGTCCTACGAAGAGAGACATTATACGTGTCGGAACACAGCAGGGATTTATAGAAGGAAAACACCAAGAATCGCTTTCCTCCCACCCTTAGCAACCTCAGCAGCCTTCCCCGCGTGCATCTTAGCATGTCTTCAAAGTTGTCTGGTTCTTACCGAGGGCATAAGTCAGGTTTTGTGTAAAAACCTGTAATCTCATCCCAGTGACACTACTATAAACTCCTCTGGATATTTTTGTCAGTTGTTTCTGTCACGCATTAATACCTCTTCAGCCTCTCTTTAATTACCTGTGACTTCCCTGCGACATTGGCAGAGCAGGCCCTTGATCTACTCTTTATCTGTCACTCTAAGAAAGAATAGAGATCAGTCCTCCTACCCTGGAAAGCCTACCAAAGCATCAACCTGAAGGAAGCAGTACCTTTCATCCCCTACTTAAACAAGACAAAAATTAAATGAAAAATTACTTAAATACAGAAAATCTGACAATTGGAAAAAATTCATAAGGAAAGCAAAGGGAACAGGAAGGAGAGATCTATAAAAAGCTCCAGGCAGACCCTAGAAGACTGGCAAAGCTCCAATCCTCTGAAATAGAAAAATCAATTAGATACACCAAGCAGAGATACGAGGCACCAGGGGAAAAGGGAAAAAAAGCCTGCTCTACACAGAGGCAGAGGCCGAGACAGGGAGAAGTAAATATGCACTCACATCTTTCTCATCAGGAGCAGTTTGAGGCAAATCCTCACTAATCACTCCAAAAAAACACAATCAGATCTCTGTGGACTTCTGCGTGACTCTCAATAAATTCATGGCTCAAGATTTCAAACCCTGAAATGAAGGCATTCCTCACAGCCATCAAAGGATGACATTGACTCCACAGAAAGACAAGCTAAACTCTTTATTTGTGGAGGAGGTGGTAGTAAGGGTAATTAGATCAGGCAGAGAGAAAAATCACCCAGCTGGGTAACTTCTATACCTGCAGAATTCTCTTTAACTCCTTTCTCTACTCAGAAGCTGTACAGGACCATGTTAGAGCCATTATCCCCTGCACCTTAGACAATAACAGAAATTTGGGCAGAAACTTCGACAGTAACAGAACTGTCACTGACAATTGGTCAGTCAGATGTCACAAATAATTAAGAATTTGATATTAACAATTGACCCAGTTAATTTAGTCCCGACAGCTGCAAAGAAAGGTTTTAACAACTGAAATTAAATAAAATTAATGGAAACGGAATGGAAATGTGTAATCTTAGGAGGAACTTAGGGATAGAGTCAAGTCCGCTTATGACTGTTCCCAAAACTCCTTGAGGTATAGTGAGAATGCACCCTTCGCCCAGTAATGAATTCTGCATAGCGATGCCACCAGTTCCACTGGCTATGGAAGAGACACATGCAAAAATTAAGATGCAAACTCGGCAGCCAAGTTTCCTAAACAGAGCGCAACTGCCTACAGTTTCCCATGGTGCTCAGCAGGCTGGATGTTCATGAAGCATTCTTCTTTGGTGTCAAATACATCAGCAGAAAACATGCATACAAAAACATTGATGCAACTGTCTTCTTTATAGGGCTGGCCGAGGTTCATGGCTTAGGCCTCGTTAGCACTGCGTTTCCTCGTGGGCTCCATTGACTAGACATGCTCTGAGCAAAGCGAACATATATTGACAACACTGAGTTCAGCACGAAATGAACTTATCACAGTCTATTTTATTCAAAAACGTGTTGGTTTTCTTTCTTTCAAGTATCCTAACATGCAGCTTGCAACTGTTGTTGAGAACTGCTCGCGCTGGAGGGAGGTCAAACACCCAGCTGAGGGCAAAAGCTGAGCCCGGGAAGAAGGGAGGGGTGGGGGAAGGTGTTTTGACTTTAAGATCTGGTTGTATCTCCCATTGTTCTACTCTGATGTTGGTAGCAAATTAAAATGGTTTTGTTTTTATTCCTTATGATGAGTCTGTCTCTTGCCTGCGACGTTTTTAAGTGGTGAGAAGCCCTCCCAGTCCTTATTTTGACTAGCCCTTTCTTGGGGCATCGTGGTGCTCAGTTATGCACTGGGCCTAAACCACAACAAGTGTATAGAAGCAAAAAGCAGGAAACATTCCAAGAAATGCTTTACTTGGCCTAACAGGCTATCTAATGTTCCCAGTCCTCCTCATTTTCTATTTGCATGTTAATACCACACACAAGACGCACAAAAATACATATTTTTTGGCAGCTTTGTGTACCTAACTGCTGTTTAAGTGGTGTCTAGTGCTAATGAATGAATGACTCATAACCATGGCGATAACTTTTAACATTTATTGTATGCTGGCACACTATTTTGCAACACTGCAAATGGTTAATTAATAGTTACTCAAAATTAAATTCATTATTTTTGGAGATGTAATACTGCATCAGTTTCCTATTTCTTTTTCTTTGTTATGCCTGCATGGATTCCGAACTCATTTGTTGTATTTATAACATACATATCCTGTGTGACCTAGTCTAGGTGATCCTGCTCTGGCCGGGGTTGGACTGGATGAGCTTTCAAGGTCCCTTCCAACTCCTGACATTCTGAGATTCTGTGATAACTGAGTATCTATACGATTATATGTGCAGTGTTTGAATTCATTTAATTGGCACGTGAAATGTAGACTGAATATTGGTCAATTAACTCACGTCTGAGATTCTGTGATAACTGAGTATCTATACAATTATATGTGCAGTGTTTTAATTCATTTAATTGGCACGTGAAATGTAGTCTGAATATTGGTCAATTAACTCACCAAACACCTTTCAGGATAAGGCCTGTGACGTGCGGATACAAAGCAGACCCCACAATCCGTAAGATTGTAAAGTAGGTATGTTTATTCACCGGTGGGCAGCAAGGTAGATATTTTCTCTAGACCTTGTGCGCCGGATGCCGCCGCTCGCTGAGGTTATATGCGGTAAAATGTCACATATACATAAGATTTCCCAATACACCTATACATATGCATGACCTATCCCCGCTTTGTATTAAGATTAGTTCCAGGAAGTCATTTCCATAAACTCCTCCTAACTGCGCTTGCGCAGTGCCTTCTGGTGATAATCGTGGAGGGCTTCTTTTCGTGACCGCTAATAACCTTTGCTCGTGCGCAGACTCAGTTGTTCTCTGGTTCTTGCTCAATCCAGGGGGTCGGGTTTAGCCGGTTCTTGAAACCACCCTCTGGTTCTTATCAGCAACTCAAGACTTCTCGCTCCACCCAGTCCACACAATTATCAGCACATTTAGTAAGTGATAAGTAATACAATGTTTCCCAAGATTTCTTTAATCCCTTTTTCACCTGACTGGAACACTATTCACTAAAAACTTTTCCTCCTACTTTTAACTTTCCCTCAGTACCATATACTGTTTCCTTGTAGGACTTTTTTTCTTTTTTTTTAACCTTCCACTCAAATAAATGGCCAAAGTGAACTTTTTTTGCAGGTAATTTGAGTTGACCTGCCAGCTGTGAATAAACATTTACTGTCTGCTGTTCTGAAATGCGTATGTCTGTACCTGCCCATCTGTAGTTTTGTAGAATGAGTCCTTACTCATAAATGTGGCAGCTGGCTGCAGCAGCTAAGGTATGATTTTTTTATGACTTGCTAGGCAAGACAGAGCATAAAACCTCCACGGGAGTCACCAAGAGATTAGTTACTTCAGCTTCAGGCTGCAGCAACTTCTGTTAATAACTTTTGTCAGAATCTCGCCACCTTCCCTCACTTTCCCACACACAGACACACTTTGTGTGGCAAGGAAAGCTTCATCCATTTTTGATACCTTTCAGTCCGGAGTTTTAAATTTGAGCAGTGAATACATGGTTTGCGTGAGAGTTGAAGACAGTTACTTTGTGCACTCTCATAAAGGAAGGCATCAAAACATGGCTTTAATGAGTGGTATTTTAGACCTCATTCAAAGATAATTCACCAAAACCTCATAATTAAGTTAAATGTTTACAAAAATACAGTGGCACTGTACATGAGGGATACTCCTAGTCTGCCTGCCACAGCCTCTTGCTTCACTGAAGAAACATTACATCTGTTGTCAAAATAACTTTACATTAAATTCCACAAAAGAAAAGCACAAAGCCATAATATTACAAACATACACGGATTAAGGACACTATTTACCTTCTAATAACCAGTCTAAGTAAAATTTCTATTCAGGGAATAGAAATTGTTAGGTGGTGATTTCGAATTACACTGCTGAATTATCAGAAAATGTGACGTTTCCTTTCACCAAGTTTGCACTAGCAATTTGTCCTTCGCTGCTTTAGAGTGAATGATGTGAAGAGTGGAAAATTACTTTTCTTTCACTGTTACCCGGTTCCCATTTAGCATCATCTAGCACTCTAAATTTAATTGCTCCCTATACAAGTTTAAAAGTTTGCTTCTAGGGAGGAATAAAATATTCTAGAGATCTGTTAGGAAGAATCTCCACAGGAAAAAATAAAGCAAGCAAATTGGTTAATTTATAGCTTCTTTTTTTTTTATTACATTGGCATTTAGATTGAAAAAAAAAAGCGATACCAGCAAAAGCTTTCCAGTGGACTGATTTTAGTTAAGATAGAGTCCATGTTTTCCCTGTTTCCTAGACCACTGAATAGTAATAGCCATGCCTAGCAATCTTTACTTCTCAACAGAATATTACTTTAGCCAAGATTTCAGTACTTTCTGCTACCTGCTGTATGATATAACATGTTATTACATGACAGCCTGATAAATAAAGCCATTGGAATTTATTCATAAGCTTATTTCCTACGTATGTGCAGGAGAAATTACACAGATCCACAGAGCACTTCACAAATCACACATTAGGGCATTTATCTTCCTCATTGACGTTGGCTTTTTTCCTCACCTTATTTCATTTTGCTTCTTTTAAAACCTTCCCTCCAACTTTATAATTATACACCTGTTCATGGCAATAGTTCTAACCAAAGCCACATATTTCTCAGACATTTAGTTTCTCGTTTAGTTTTGGTCATCTTAAAAGTAATACAGCCCAAAATAAATATCATACTTCAGTGTTATTTTCATTAGTAGACTTCTGCTGTTCTTGACAGCACCTCAACTTCTCTTCTTTAAGTTTCTGAGTCCAAATCAAGTTTTTCTTTTCTCTCCTCCCTCTTTGCACACGCAGTTTATCACAGAGGTCACTCTTCCTTCTTCTCTGCCCTGCTTTGATTTGTTTAGGCTTTCATCAGGCTCCATATCTACTGCAGATGAAGCTGCCTCTCCTCTGTCTTTCTTCAAGCCTATTGTATATTATCTCTATGCACTGGGAGAAGTCTTCCTACATAAATCATTCTAAATAACTCAGCATACTTTTTAAATCCATTCCCTAAATTCTCCTTCATGACAATCCATAATTTAAAGATTCCTTTGCTTGATTTCCAAAATGCAACTTGCCCTCCTCCTGTCCAAGCCACTTTGCCCTTTTATCTTGCCTCTTGCATGTTATTTGCTCTTTAGGGGGCATAGCACTAATATTCTCGTAACCATTTTCTTCACCATATATGCCAAAATTGCATTCATATCTCTCATGCTGAATCCTAGATGGGTCACTGATCATCTAGATCATGGTGGAGCAGGCTGATTTTCTGCACTAACACACCTCCCATTCACACCCCAGAGGAGGTATTTATTTTGTTTGTGCTCCAGGTCTCCACCTATAAAATAGGAATTAAATACATTCTCTCTATCGACAAATATATGCAGTACAAATATATCTAGACATATATGTATATAGTATAGATACACCAAAATGTATAAATATCGTAAACGAGGTCATATAGCTATACTAAAATTCAGTTAAAATCTTTCCTTAACGCCATATCTGACCCATTTTTTGGTCGCTGTCATGGCAACAGAAAGATTAAATTCTGTATTTCTGTATTTCGAAGTAGAAAATAGCAGCATGTCATCCATTAATCTTCGGTTCTATAGAGGAGGATGGGATGTGTAAAATAAAAGAACCCCACTTCAGATTTCACTTCCTTTCCCTTTGTTCCCTGTTTGGAAAAAGACTGATTTACAAACTCTTGCCCCTTGATGGAAATATAGCTATTAAATATGTATCAGAAATGCATTTTAGAAAAAGAAACTCATCAACAAACTAAGAAATGGCCCTTTAGAGATCATTTGGATAACTCTGGATTAACCAATAGTTTGTTAATTAAACCAGAGAGGAAATCTCAGCCTGTCTCTCACATCCTAATTAACTGCTCTAACAGTTCTGCTGGAGTGCGTTGGGTTAAAGGGACACAAAAAGGAAGGAATAAGTTAATTATTTGGGAACAGCGCTCGCTCGTGTCAGAATCCTACCACAGATTTGGAAAGATCTCATGTTCATTTCAGTGTTTTCAGCCCCATCTCTGTTTAAGCATTTCTGTCTTCTCACCCTTTCCAAGGAGCTCCTCAGCTCTGGCGCACGCTCTAAATATTTCCCGGTTCTTTGGTACTTCAAAAAAATTATTTCTCCAAGGATACTGGAGGGAAATACCTGGAGAAGTTATTTACCCTGGAATTTTCACCTCAGCGTTTTATATAATTATCTTGACATTTGGCCTTTTTAGTCTAAGCTGCATAAATGCAGCCTAGATGATCTTTGAGGTCCCTTCCAACCCAAAACATTCTATGGTTCTATGGTAAAAGGACCGAAGTACAAATTTCCACTTCCTCCTGTTCTTCGTCTTCTTTACAAATGAATAAGTTTAGTCTCTGTAATGCAAAAATTTAGATAATGAGTTACAAGATCCAACAAAGTACAAAAGAGAAAACAATAAAACATATCCACTGTGCTATTAGACAGGATAAAACATTCCTCTTCTTACCAACATATGACATAACTGTTACAGTTCTAGTGTTTTATCCACATAAATCACACTAGCGCCAACAGCTTCAAGAACAAACCTGAACTGCATTAGGAAAAAGGAGGTCTTGGATTTCTAGGGGTATAGTTTTCCTTTTAATACATCAGCTGTTTTATATTTTACAAAAAAGCAGCAGCAGATAAAAGAAACGTGTCTAGATCTTTTCCCCTCTGCAATAAACAACTTCAGAGAACTAAAAATAACGGTTGTCATTCATTGCTAGGCTAATCGGCAGTCCTTCCTTCTCTTGTCACTCTGCAGCAACATCTCCACTCTACCTTGAAACACACTCAAGCCTCTCTAGAGCTTGGCAACGCTTGTTTTCCAAGCAGTGTTCGAAAAATAAGCAGGGAGAAAACAAACAAAGAGAGAGAGAGAGAAAGAGAAAATGAGATTTATAACAGTCCCTGAGACTGAATCTAGAGTCTGAAACTCTAATCATGTCCACTTGAGTGATTTCGGTTCAACGCAGAGCTGGGGTAAATGTGTTCCTTAACTGATTTATTTGGAGAACTGGGGTGTGTCGTTAGACCCCTCTGTGGTTTCTTTTGTTCATGTTTTTAGACTGTGATTCTCTTCAGCAAGAGTCTCTGTGTATGTTTCTTAGTCATAGAGAGTGCGGAGCATGTTTTTGGTCCTCAAAGACTTACAGCTGGAAGCTTGTTTTAACCCTTCAGTTCTGGCATCCACATTTTTCATCTTTAATCCACTCCTGATAAGAATGTCTAGATAAATGATAAATTTGCCTTAAGAACCCAGCAATCGAGTGAAAATAACCACTTTTCATAGGTCTTCATTTTGGTCAAACTACCAAGAGCGGTGGTATTTTAATAACTGGATGACATTTAGAGCACAAGTTTACTTTTGCAGTGATATATGGTTGTGTAATATCTGCTCGGCTGAACTACAGTAGACTTAATGGCTTCAGAACACTCCCCAGAAATCTGTCTGCCAGTGTTTCTACAATGCGTGTTGAACATCAGGCTGGGAAGCTTTTAAAAAACATTTTTATTCCCTAGGTGGAGAAAAAGAAGAGGAAAAAAAGGAGAACACTTCTGTTATGCCCGCAAAGATTTGTGGCTTTGTAACCAAAAGAGAAAAGAAAGCAGAAAGCAGCTTTTCCATAATGGAGTACGTTTTAAAATGAATTTTTATATTCACTTGAGTAAATCTATGCCTGTTATTAAGTAACACATTATTACAGTACGCAGAATGACAGTGGATTTGTTTTACATAATCTCTATTGGTATACGGCCAGGGGTTTTTGGGGGGTTGGGGGTGGCTTTTTTCACCCCTATTCTGTTCTTTCTTTTCAGTCTTGTCTGTCAAAAGGTGTCAGAATCCATCCCGATGACCTGTTTCCAGATGGTCCTCTGCTTGGCACATTTGCTATGCCATGTCACATAAAAAGCTCATAAAACTGAAGTGGCATTCACTCCATACAATGCTTTGATTATCAGCATACATACAGGGAATGGCACAGCATCTCCCTGCCAAGCACTTAGTGCCCACTGGTTCCAGCATCCAAGCTGAGCACCACGCAGTTTAACATTTTAAGCCTTTCTGTCACACTTGTATCCGCTTGGCTTTGTCTGTCTAAGAACAGATCTGTGCAAATAAATGTTTGGCATAGGAAAAAAGAAAGAAAGAAAAAAGATATTCGAAAGAAATACCAATTTAAACAATATTATTTAAAACATAAAAAACTATGAAAATTCAAATACTACCTTCGTTTTGATTCTGTTTTAACCTTTATTGTGATGTTTGGTTATATCTACATACTCCAGTTTGGGCAGAACAGACTTCTGCAAACTTTGATATAGAACAGGGCCACTTTATTAAAGAAATTATCATTTTTTACAGCCGAAATTTGAATTAGTAATTGAACAAACAGTGTCAGGAACACAGTTCATTTTGTTGACTTCAGTTAAGCACTGTCAGCAGTAGGCTGGCTACAGCAGCCTGGAAGTGGTTTAAGTAGTATAATTCACTACGAGTACTTTAAAAAAATGTCATCCCATTCTTTATACGCAGAAGCTTAGTTCTGAATTACATTCTGCTGCTGGGACAACAGCAAGTTTACCCTTTTATAGATTAAACATAGTCAAAGCCATCTTTACCGGCCTTGTCAAAACAAGCAAGAATTAAAACAAAAATGAAGAGGTGGCTTTCCCAGTTGAGTATAGCACATACATACGTAAGTTTTAATTTATCTCGGGGGTTTTTTTCATGTTTTATAGGTCTGACCCAGAAAGCAGGAAGTCTGAATGGCATAGGAGGGCCCCTTCCAAGAAACACATAGATTAGTGGCCCTAAAATCTTGGATACCTGCCTGCTTCTTTCTCTTTCCACCTACCTCTTCAGGCCGTGAGCAATAGCTCTAAAAATAATGCCTGAATTTAGTGGCTTTGTAGTGTTTCTGTCATTTGAGCTTGGAAACAGATATAAATTCCTAATCTGAGGAGATGACTTAGAGTTCCCCTGGAATCAACAGAGAAAGAGAAGTGATCTGGAATGTTATTCAACTCCTAGGAAGTCACCGACAACTTTCTCTGTGCCTTGGCTCTGTGCACAGCAATGGGGCTTGTAAGTAAGATATTTCAATAAAATAACTAAAGTCAGAGCGATAAATCCAGGTCATGGAATGTGAAATTTTAAGCAAAATTCTCTCTTTCTTAATGGTATTGTAATGTGAAAAAGCCTAAAGAGGGAGAAAATTATTCAGTGCCATTGAAATTGTGTCAGGTTCATGTTTATCTAACTAATAAAAACTAATATTTACTTATTTATTTATTTAGCCATCTATTTTGAGAGGAACCTAGAGCGGATGACTTCTGAGGTTAAAAGTAATGAGTTAAGAAGCAGGGAAAATACAAAAGAGAGACTCTAAATTTGACTCTCAGATTCTTGCCTATTACGAATATTGTTATACTACTTTTTCTAATTCCATGTTCTTAATTCAGTAACTGAATAAATCTTGAAAAAAATAATAATTTTAAGTCTACTCAGACCCTGTTTATAGAGATAGGTCCCAGAACGCTGGGGAGCATATATTGTTAAATTATTTGTTTATTTCTATTAATGCTGTTATGATCACTCTTTTTTCCTCCTTCAGCATCCATCGCTGTATCATTCAAAAATTCTATCAATGAAATTAAGATATATGGCATTTTTAGGAACAGATCTACCAATCATGACTTCTATAGCTAAATTAGTGGGTTTGTATATGAAGGAGGCCCTCATAGAGGCACAGTGAAATAGCTTACAAACAGGCACTGTATTTTGCCCAAATCTATTGCAGTATTTTGAAAAATATTCATGGTGAGTACTTCAAAGAAAATTTCTACTGCTAGTCTAGGAAGTTCCTTAAAAAAGAGTGAAATAATGACTGAGACGACAGGAAAGAAGTAAAGTCTTAAATGAAACTGAATAATAATATGTGTGCAAGAAGCCAAACATAAGACTTAATCTTTGAGTTCTCAGTTAAATGTATGTTCTTTTGAAATCACAGGAGAAATGTCTATTGCAGTTACTGCATGGAACGGAGTGAAAGAGCTTTGGTTGGATAAAGTGGAAAGATTATGGGTTTTAACTTAAAAAGGAGGAATGGGTAGATACACGAGTTGTGTTAAGAGCTCTATGCACAATGAAGTCACCATGTACACATGAGATCAAGGCATCATCATAACTGCTATGTTGCTTTTAGTGCCATTTTTAATGAATCTCACTCCAAAGGTCTGAAATCCATGTCGAGCTAGCAAATTACATAATAAATTACTGTAATCAAAAATGAACTACCTATTTCTCCTCCCTTTCCTTTTATATCATTGGATGAACTAAAAAAAGACCCGGATTTGTTACACGACCAAAAATATCAAAAATAAAACACTGCACAGCCAGCGGTACCATCAACTTTAAGACAATCTAGTCTTTTCCCTAAAAGTCTCTGGGTGACAGAAAGCATTCTGATGGTAACTGTTATGGTTTAAGGGTTACCAGTCTGAAAGGGAAGGACAGGTGGAGTCTGTAGGACCCTGGGGGGTCAGAGATTAGTACTGTGCCACCGTTGCTGGCCACAGTCTATAAAAAAACCAGGAGGCCTGAGGTTTTCGTGGACTTTTCCTGGCTTCCTGTTGCATCTTGGGACGGCTGGGCCTACCTCCACAGATGCTGGGCCTAAATTGTTCTCGGCAGCATCCACCACCATCTGCTTCCTGGCACCACTGCGGTCCCTGGTGACGAGTCACAGCATCCACGAGGCACTGCTCGGACTCTGCCACTCGGGACTACTGGGATCGGGTTTTGTATAGAGTTAAATATCCTTTGTCCCTTATTAATTCCCTTTTCCTTTCCCCTGTTGTTTTTCATTAAACTTGTTACAGTCTTAACTTCCAACCTTGTGCGAAGCATCTTCTTCTCTATTCCCTTTCTTTTTAATCCTCCCCCTGGGAGGGTAGGGGACAACAGAGAGAAAATCCTGCTCCCTGAGCCTTAAACGGAGACAGTAACACAGCTATAAGCAGGGAGTGAGAGCTCGAGTGCTTCGGCTCTTATTGGAAAGAAACATTTCAGTTACTGCCTACAGACATGACTTACGCTATTTCTGTCTGCATCAGCTCTCACTTGAAAACTTGGCCGTGTAAAAAACTTCAGCTGAAACAAAACCAGCCATCTACCAGACAGGCACAACTGCATGTGTGCCACTGCTGGCCCATCTGTAGATTGTTCCTTGTGTCAGCAGTTTTCTCTAAGCTGGGTCGGGAAAGAAACACAATAGGAATATTCTAATGAAAACTAAGAAACACAGTTATTCCTCTTCTTTTTTTGTCCATAAATTCTTAATTTAACAATGGATGTTTAGGCTGAGTGACATGCTTTAACTGCCTGTGCTCATAATTCCAGATGTAAGAAATACCTGTGGTCATTAATAAACCATTACACATTGGGGATCTTCCCTTCACACTATCTTTTTCTTCTCATTACCTACAAGAACCACTTAGCATTAATGACTGCTCCCAGAATTTTGGCAGATAATGCCCTACTTTATCAAATGTGTACATAAGAGAAATCTTATGTTCCTGCCAAAGATAACCATCAGCAAAATAAAAAGCTTAAGCAGGTCTACAGTTTATTTGGCTGTTAGGAGGCAGGCAGCCATGCTTTAACTCTGGCTCATTATAATTCCCACTTGATGTTACCTATCTTTAGTATATCCCCTGTCTTGCATCAGAAATGACTGTCTTCAGATGCCTCAGGCTTTTCTTAGACTGCTTTCAACTCCTTTTTTCTCCCCGCTTCTTTTTTTATTTCTCCCTCAGTTTTCATGACTTTCAAATGATCTATTGACTGTGATTACATGACTTCAGGCCTTTAATCTGCTTTACCTGGAAAGACTTTGTGAGTGCATACAACTGCTTTACTTCATTAGGCATTTTATAAATTACAGTGTAACATCAGATATACCTGTCAACACAGCAGTTATTATTAACTTCACATAACAGAAATAAAATGCAGTAGGATCTAAGGACCTATATATAATGAGTGGTTTTTTTGATACGGAATGACAAATGTGCAAGCCAAATACCCAAAATTAAAAGCGCAAGCTGGCAAAGCTTAGGGTACAATTTCACAATACAATGTTTCTTTCTAGTATATATTGAAAATGATCGGTGTATTTAATAAAAAGAATGAGTACAAACACCCAGAAAGTCATTATAAAGTCTACTGCTTTAAAAAGCCCATTCTAGCAGCAGCAATTTTTATGAACTATTATAATTAAACTGTTGTGATACAAGCATCACTGGATGACGGTTGATCTTATGTATTGTCCAGACTTGACACCAAAACAAAGATCAATTTACTCTTTTTCCATCTGTGGAGATGATTTTATTTTGTTTTGCTCAGTACCTGTGGAAAATGCTTCAGATTTCAAAGTGATGAAGTCATTATCTGATTATTATTGCTATTAATTGAAATTATGGAAAGACTGACAGTGTTTAGCAAGGTATCAAAGCCTGTTTGTGCTATCCCCTGTATACTGTTGTCATTAAAATATATCATTTGGCCCAAAAAGTTATGAACTAAGAGTAGAAAGGTAAAACTGGGTAGATATAAGAAACAGAATAGGAGAGCACCAGGTAACAGCATGACAATTATGAGAAGGGTAAGAGGTCACACAGCTGCCTACACATAGTTACACGTCTCCATTCCCATGCTGCTGCTTCTGTCTTTTAATTAAAAATAAGTAGCCTGCTTTTCAAAGGTCTTGAACACCCAAAACTTACATTGATTTCACAGGCAGATGTGGGTGTCAGCACAGTAGAAAATTGGGCCAAAAGTACTTTTATATTTGGAAACTTCGTAAGATTTATCCTTTAAATGTGAGTGACTGAGGGAAAACCTTGATAGCCTTAACCTAAAAGGGTGGAATAGTGGAGGCTTCTAAAAAGCACAATAACTGTAGTATGCTGTAGTTATCTAAAGGGCAGTGTGATTTTAGGCTTAGAAATTTACCTCCACGATTAGATTTTCAAGTAAATGTAAGGTAAACAACCTAGAAGTATCTATACTACCCTTAGATTTATTTTCTTTTTTATACCACATTTCTTTAATAATAAGTAATATAGGGGATCCCAGCCATTACAATGGTACTCACTTACTTTACAATATTGGAATTAAATATAGCAAGAATTAAGGACGCCAAGGTTTTGACAAAGAGCTACGTAAAATGTACATTCCTTTTAAAAAGAATATTTTTAGTAAAGGTTTTTATAGGGTGTTAAAAATCTGTTTTTACTTAACTGCAGGAAAAACTACATTAGTGATAACAACGAATATTCAGAAAGATTTGTGAAGGCAAGTAAAACTAAAGTGAACAGTAATATGTGTCTGTACTCCCGTTACTGAAACACACCCAAAGCTGGTAATCAATCTTTTCTTATTTGAACTAAAATTATTTGTCCTTCTACATAAAAAGATTAATGTATCACAGAATCACAGAATTGCTGGGTTGGAAAAGACCTCTGAGATCATCACGTCCAACCGCTCCTGTCTACCCACTAAACCATATCCTTAAGTACCTCATCTACCCGCTCTTTAAACACATCCAGGGATGGGGACTCCACCACCTCCCTGGGCAGCCTGTGCCAGCTTCTGACGACCCTCTCAGTAAAGAACTTCCTCCTTATCTCTAACCTGAACCTCCCTTGGCACAGCTTGGTGCCATTTCCCCTTGTTCTATCCCCCATCCCCTGGGAGAAGAGACCAGCACCCACCTCTCCACAAGCTCCCTTGAGGCAGTTGTAGGTGGTGATGAGGTCTCCCCTCAGCCTTCTCTTCTCCAGGCTAAACAAGCCCAGTTCCCTCAGCCGCTCCTCATCAGGCTTGTTCTCCAGAGCCCTCACCATCCTTGTGGCTCTTCTCTGAACACGCTCCAGAATCTCCACATCCTTCTTCTAGTGAGGGGCCCAGAACTGAACACAGGACTCGAGGTGCGGCCTCACCAGTGCCAATGTAGCATGTCCTGTCCTCTTAGAAGGTTCTTGCATACTTTTGGTATGCATTTACAGTTCATGCCCTCAGTTTCAGTTTCTTTTAACATAAATCCTTAGACACGTTCTACCAATTCCATCATAAAATCTTCCTAAAATGACCAATATTGTGACTTTTCATATTAGACACTTCATCCTGAACTCCCTATTGCATAGTCCCATCTCATTATTACTTTGTCAGCGAACGGGGAAGAGCCATTGCTGTGACAAATTACTTCATTTCACTCCTTTCTGTTTTCCAGTGTTTTGTACTTAGGTCTGCATGATTTCTGGGAGCCTTCATTTCTTAACTGACTTTGGTATTTACAGTAAGAGTGATCATAAACTTCACTCACACTATATTGTATTAGCATAGTGATCTTCATAGATTTTTAAGCTAGGACATCTTGCAACCTTTAAATTCCTATGACCCAGCCTGAAGCAACTCATCTGATGGCCCGCATTATGAACAGAGATCCCCCAGGGTCATGATACACATTTCCTATCTAGTAGAATTCCCTGAACACTGACAAACAATGTTCATGAATATTCATGCAAGTTAAAAAACCCCACAATTTCAGCTGCATTTGAGTTGCTTTTGTGTTTCCTCTAAACATTGAAGCAACCTGTCATTGATTATTTTATGGCTGAGAAGAGGTACTGGTAACCTGTCTAAAACTAGAAAGAGATGCATATTGACATTTCAGCACTATGTCATATTTTTTTGGTGTGTTTTCATGTGCATTGATTATAAAGTATCTATTTTTGCCTTCTTATTTCAGATATGTAGCAGTCAATTAAGCAATTTAAATAAATAATAATTGCAATAATAATTGTAGTAGTAGTAATAGCAGTAGTAGCAGTAACAGTAATAGTAGTAGTAGTAGTAGTAGCAGTAGTAGTAGTAGTAGTAGTAGTCATCGTCTGGGAAATGCAAGTAGCTCATTTCTTTAATGTCTGCAATTAAGAAAGGAGCAGGTACTTCCCAGAACTTAAGATGACAAAGAGAAATCTCTGTCTACAAGGTCTAATTCTATGATGTTATTCAAAACTATAAATATGATTATTTTTTAATATAAATTCTCTTGGTGTAATGGCAAATAGGATTTGTAAAGAGTTTTTAACACTGGCTTACAAATCCTTTGAACTCAAGCAAATGAACAAAACTCTGACTTAAATTATCATCCAACTTTTATATTGTTCTTTATTAAGTTATTAAATGTCATGCTATGCCAGTTATCATTACACATCTGAATTTTTCTTTCTTCGTCTTAACTCCAAACAGGATATGCTGAAAGGTCATGGAAACCAGCTGATCAGCATTTCCAAAGGCCAATTGAATTCCTTTCGTTGTCAACTGAACTTAGAAGAGGATGATATTTAAAGCCTATAACCACTTGTGATTCTCTGTCCATTCAAAATGAGCATCAACTGCTCTCCAATCAAAAATACGGAATTCTAAACAATAATTAAAAAATCTTTGTACAAAAGGTTATATAGGGTATCTCTATTTATATGTGTATATATGGTTATACACATAAACATCCATTTTGACATTGTACAATAAAAACCTCTTTTCTCCTTAAAACCAAAAAAAGCTCACCAAAACCCCAAGAACACATCCTGTTTTATTAAAAATACTGAGAAACGTGAAGGAAAGTAAGCAACACAAAACTGCAACAAAGCACTATGAGATCATGCTATCAGAAACAATTCACATATTTTTCTAGAGTGTTCAATCAGTGAATAATTTGGTGACTATTCCTCTTCATTGAAACAAGAAATCTTAGATTACTGAGAATGGAATTACCGTTTTCCATGCAGATATAAAGAATATTGCAGTACAGAAAACTGAAAAAAATAAATCACAGAATCACAGAATCGCTCGGTTGGAAAAGCCCTCTGAGATCATCATGTCCAACCATTCCTGTCTACCCCCTAAACCATATCCTTAAGTACCTCATCTACCCGCTCTTTAAATACATCCAGGGATGGGGACTCCACCACCTCCCTGGGCAGCCTGTTCCAGCTTCTGACGACCCTCTCAGTAAAGAACTTCCTCCTTCTCTCTAACCTGAACCTCCCTTGGCACAGCTTGGTGCCATTTCCCCTTGTTCTATCCCCCATCACCTGGGAGAAGAGCCCAGCACCCACCTCTCTGCAACCTCCCTTGAGGCAGTTGGAGGTGGTGATGCATCTTTTTTTTTCAATAACTGGTGTTCAGATAGTTTTTATTTCAGACACATACTGAATTTAACAATGGATTTAACAATTTTCAAATCCACTGTTACCTTTTTCAGGGTAACTAGGAGTAAAATTCCACCCAGCAGTGTTTCTAAAATTCAGTGTTTTAAGATTCCAACATTAGATTAGTTTGATTGTGCTCAAATGCCTGGATGAATCCTGACCATATGTGTGCACTGAAGTGAGTAACTCTGAAACAAATAAGGACCATGAAGGAACCGAAGATGACTTTGTTCCTCTTTCAAGCACCTTTGTTAGCTGCTTGAAGCAGAGATAGGATAAACTGTCACCGTATGTCTTGTGGTACCTGAAACTCTGCCTTTTTAAGTCTCAGTGTTATTATTTAAAAGTTCAGTGTCCCTCTCCTTTGATTTACTCTCCATTATATGCTGTTTTTCTCAAATATCTTTCCAATATCATCTGCCCTATCACAGTTATACTAGCGTATCTTCTCACATTTGTTCACACATATATTGCTTGAGAGCTGTTTTTGCAGAGCAGGAGAAGCAGTAGATGTACTAAGTAAGACGTTTATTCAATCCTTAAAGCAACACAGGATATTATAAAAATAAATGCGGTGATTTGTAATCTCCATAGTACTTCTGTTTTATGTCAAACTTGCACAAGTCATTATGTATTTTAATGTAAGTTAGATGAAAGAGAAATTGTCTGGTTTATAGCTTTCTTTATTCTTAAAGGACAGTAACAAAGTTACTGAGCATCACCTATATGCTGGTAAGACACAGTAAACAAAAAGTGACATCTTAAACTGTCATCATTCGGATTAATAGATGGATGCAACAAAGTGCAATACAGAAAACGAAATACTCAGGAAACCTGCAAAGGGATCACTTTAATATTACTTCTTTTGGTTTGACTTTTTCCCCCCAATTTTCTGTTTCATTGATCTGAATGGCACTGTCCTGAGGATTTGCCTCATTAGTGTCACCATCAATAGCCAGATCACTTCCTCAAGACGAATAATTCTCACTGCTGCTTTTTAAATTAATGCAGGACTTCCAGAATGCACTTGAACGGTGTGGATGTCATCAGCAGGAGGTGCCTTTGGACTTCTGTCCTGGATCTTTAACTATGAGACTCAGACTAGTATTAATAATGACATGGTGATTTATTCATGCTGCTCAATTAACTTTCTACCATCAAACCTGTGACAACTAGCAAATATTTCAGCGTTGATGAAGATGATGGTGATGAATCATTATGAAATGGCAGGGATCCAACCAATGTGTTACTGTGAGTTCGTATTGATTTTCTTATCTTTACCGTCTTGTGTTGCTCTACTTATTAGTTTTTGTACTTTGGTCTGTGTCAATGTCTTCTCAGTTTTTATTTCACCTTGTGTTCTTGTTCTACCCAGGAAAGATTTTTGTAAAATATCATCCTTATATAGCTTAGTATCATGCTGGTTCCTGCTGTAATTATGGTTGCTGGTTCTCTCTATGCACTTATTACATCTTTTATTACTTAAACCCTGCTTGAATTTCTGTGTGTGGCCTACAGTCAGAAAGTGTGACATTTGGCAACAAATAACATAATAAATAACAAACAACATAGCTTTATTTAATGGTAGACAATGATAACAACCTGGCCAGGACGATCAAGAAATGTTCAGTTATTCTATGCATCCAAATCTAGGTCAACTATTTTTTTTTTTTAAACAGAAGATTGATCTTCATCAGCACTAAAAATCTTGTAGATCTTCATACTAAACATTTCTCCGTGAGGTGGTCAGAAGCCTGTAAAGGAAAGTAAGAAATATCTTGGCCTCTTGATTAATTTAATCATTATTTAGCTGTGGGTTTATGCATATGCATTACAGTATCTGCCTGGAAAATCTCAGCTAGTAAACAATGTCCATGCTGTGTTCTATACGTACTAAACAGTAAGAATACAGGTCATATATCACACAGAATGACACAGAATCGCTCATTTGGAAAACACCTCTGAGATCATCATGTCCA
>NW_010203803.1:0-812 GCF_000695765.1 Mesitornis unicolor | reverse complement strand
ACTATATATATACACACACACACAATATATATACACACAACATATATATATGCACGAGATAGATACATACATACATACATGCACACTATATATATATATTTATAATATATTGTTCTTTGCATTGTAGGCTGCTCTTTGCCTTACTCTTTCTGATTATTGTTTCCACCCCAGGTGCTGATGGAGACTCTGGGTGCGCTGGGTGCGCAGTGCCGATGGGCTGCCTGCAACATCTACTCCACTCTTAACGAAGTGGCCGCTGCCCTTGCTGAGAGCGGTAGGAAACGTCACCCTCTTCCTTCTTTCTGGTTTGAAAAGGATTCTGTGCTGCCCCATCTTATTTAGCTCTTTTACCACCTCTTGTAGCTTTTTCTTTCATTCTCTTCAATTTAAAATTAATTTATAAGAGGTGAGCTGCACAAGACCAAGCCATTCCATTGGACAGAAAATCTTGGAGTGATTTTTCTTTCTGGGGTACAAAATTACATAGGACAAACGATGGTCATGCACATAATTAGTCATCAGGGCTGTGCGAACATGAAAGTTACTTTGCTATGAGAAGCAAAGCTAAATTTGATTTGACATGTATAAATCTGAGTCGTAATTTTGAAATTTTGACTAAAAAAGGTGAGATGAGAACTTCTGCAGGACTTAACTCACAAACCAGAAGCCGTCCCTGTTGAGTCGTAATTTTGAGCCTTAATTCAAATCTTGGATACGGGCAGGGATTTTACTGTGAGAGCTGGGTGAGCCAAAAGAAGCCAAAGCCACCAGCTTCCTTCTTACAGAATCACAGGATAGGAGGAGTTGGAAGG
>NW_010203802.1:14341-27166 GCF_000695765.1 Mesitornis unicolor | reverse complement strand
GCCAACTTGCTGAGGGTACATTCAATCCCCAGAATCCAGACCTGACAAACTCTTTGTCACCACTCGGAAGGAGCTCGGGCTGCATCTACAGAAGGGGCAGCGAGCGGAGGAGGTCACCTCTTGCACCAGGGCAGCAGCTGATGGCCCCTGCCAGCCTCCAGCTCACAGAAGACCTCCTCTGCCAGCACAGCTGGACCTGCAACACCTTTTACCAATCAATCCCACCAAAAGAAGAGTGTGACTTTCCCATGCCCCAGGCCAGCGTGGCCACACTGGCAGAATTTTGCAGCACGGCTCGAGCATCAGCGTGACTTGCACACAGTGTTACGGCTTCCACCGAGGAGCGCCGGGGCTAACACCCGTGCTCAGTCAAGGATTTGAATCATACCTGCTGACAATTTAAGGACAAACTTGTCAAGCCCGTGCAGACCCAGATAGAAATTGGGTGGGATATCTTCACGCGCAGTGTATTTCTGCATGGCAGATGATGCTCCTCAGCTTCCTCTACTCCCAGCTACTCAGCATTTCTCCCGTTGAAGTAATTCTGGCCGACAACACTCAGTACTACTTACCCTCTTTGGATAATCACACCCTTACGGTACCTCTCACAGCCTAATGTTTTACAGTGAAATCTGAGAAGCTCTGAATAATCCTAATAGCAGTTCGGCAGCGGCACTAGCACAATTATTATATAAAAGGTAAGTGTGCTCCTACCAGCTCTCCATTTAAATTTATAGTGATTGGTTCCATACAGTAACATGGTAAATGAAAAAAATCCCCCAGCCTTCATTTAAGAGGTTTATAGTAAATAAAAAATGCCGAGGGCTGTGTGTTGGCCCCCAATCTGTCAGCTCTCTGTGCAGGAAGTGGATTCAGGCTCCCTTTCCTAGGCACACATAAAATGCCGGGTGATATACGGCTCTGCTCTGCCAGGAGCGCGGCTGCAGTGAAAGCCGGAGGAACTCGGGTTGCTGGTCTTAAGGAAACCTCTGCAAATCCAGGCTGGAAGGACCGAGGCAGAAATCACCTACGCTCTCCTGTAGCCTTCTTTCCCAGTACACTCCAGCATCTTTTCAGGGTTTGGTGGTGCACTATTTCCCAGGTACAAGGCAGCGCCGAGTTGGATCCCTGGTTAATTCGATACGCAGCGCCCTTACCATATTAAACAAAAGCTGGCATCTCTGTCAGATGTGGCGAGTATCGTCTGAATTATTATTTCCGCAAGGAGCACAGACCTTGAGAAGGTTTTTAAGCTATCTCCAGAGACCAAAGGCTGCTCTGCTGTTCTGAATTTAGACTGCAGGGAAGACGGGTCTTCACTCGTGAGATTTTTATTTCAGTAGCTGCACGAGTAACTTCAGAAAACACACTTTGTTCTGATCCTGACTCTTACTGAAGTCAAAGGCCAAGATCCTGTGCAAGCTAATGGGAAGAAAGGTGTGATTCCACTGCACAAAGCCAAGCATCTGGGGGATGCTCAGCCCTATCCTGCTGCAAAGTTCACTGCTCCTGAGTGAAAACACCAAAGTGTCTGCTCCTCCGCGCTCCTCCTGGCTGAAGCCACCCTGCAGGCCCTCTTCTGTCCCTCACCACAAGACCCCACACCACAGCCAGTACAAACCACACTGTCCCCAGTTCATTGCATATTTGGGAGGCTTTGGAAGTACTGACCAGTGAGAACTGCCCACAGCTGCTCCCAGACCAGCTCTGAGATGGGTCCTGCAGCTGAGTCAAGCATCAGAGGCACCAAAGAGGTCTGCATCACCTATACACTCCCTACATCACCTTTACACTCCCTACATCACCTTTACATTTACGCCTGCATTGCCATTATGCTGCCCAGACCTTCCCTTGCCATGAGCCTGCTGTCCCTGCTCCTGGTGAGGAAGGAAGGGTGGATCCTTCAGTTTTTCACATCTTCGTCAAGCCATTTCTCCAACAGCACCCAACAGCCTTGCACTGCCACAGTGTCTTGACCAAGGGCACTTCCTAACAGGCTCCACCACCCAGACTGGCTGCAGCTGCTGGATGAGATGGCTCAGAAACTGCCCCTTCGTGAAGTCTGGCCACCAGGACCCACTAAGCAAAGCCCCCAGCCCACACGGGAGCTCAGGAGCAGGTCAGCAGATGGTGAGGTCAGCAAAGAGAAACTTGCTCATTGTCACCAGGGAAGATGATTCTTCCCTCCAAGATGTCCTGTGCTGTCGCAGAGCAACACAACAGCCAACAAGGACTGGTTCAGTGACAAGGCGCCAGAGGTGAGTTGAGGAGTCTGGCTGGGAGAGAGAACAAGCATGTCTGACCCCAAGAAGCTCCCTTTTCCCACTAGTTTAGCAGTTGCAGTAGGTCCCAAACCCCTTGTTTCTGTCTGAAGATGCTGGCTTCTCCTTCCTCCCTTCGCTACATCTCTGAGGCGCTGCAACCAAGAGGACTAAGAGCCACCATCCAGCCAGGGCCACTCTCTGCAGAGCAGCAGGGTTACTGGAGCACCCCCAGGCTCTGCCACACCTCTCCCACGATGACTGGCACAATGAGCACACACAACAGGACATCACTGCATTGCTGTGGGATGAATCATTCCAGCCAAGAGTTCACACCCTCACAAGGAGGAAAGAGTCTCTCCTGATTTCCCCTCACTTTCCTCCCCATCCGTTATTTAAGGAAAATAAACAAACAAACAAATACATTGCTGGCTGAGCCTTGCCACTACACAGCCCGTGCTGCTTACAGGTCCCTTTTGCTCCCTGTCGAGGCTCTTCTCCCCCAGAGCTGTCAGACACAGCAGGCTCTGACTGGCCTCCCTAACCCCAGTGCAGCCTTTCCCCTTGCATTCCCTCATAGGGGATATTGCCTGTTCCCTAATTTGCTTGGATTTCACAGCAAGAAATGAATGCTGGTGTTTCTATGAAGGGGGAGACAGTCACCAGTTGTGCAACATCCAGTGACAGATCCCAGCTCGTGGCGTAGCCAGCTGTGGCTGGCATCTACCTTCAATCACTTCGTTAACACATTTCAAGACTCACCCCATGCTTCAAGAATTTCTCCCCTCCCTATAAGGGGACACAGAGCAGAACCAAGCAGTTTGCATCTCTCAAGGCATACTGGAGGGGGGCAGTGGTGAATCTGAGCGCGGGAAGGGGTCTGCACATGTAAATCCCTCAGTGGGAGAAGCCACAGCCCTCCCTCCCCCTGCTCACAGGATCTCCGGCGTCAGGGGCTTTACACTTCAGTGGCACGCTCCCAGGCTGCCTTGCACATCTGCTGAACTAAGGTAAAACTGGACACTGCAGAGCTGTGATTTATATCGCCGGGGTAAGGCGCTGCTGGAGAGGTCCCTCCCTGCTGCAGGAGGCACACACACCACTTCTCTTTCTCTCCTCACGCATCCTGCCCTTGCGATCACCGCATGGTTGCAGAGGGGAAGCCTCTGATGAGATTGCCACAGCTCCCCCTCCTTTTGCAGCATCCAGAAATCCCAAGGCGTGTGTGGCTGCTGTGCTACCCTGCAAAGGCACCAGGCGCAAGAAAGGTCCAGGCATCTACACTACAGTCCCTGCTGCATGGTACCCCCGGATCTCAGTGCTCTGGGGCAAATTTACCTTTCACAGGTGCTAGCAGGACACTTGAAGAGCTGCACCAGCGCTGGCCAGCTGGCTTGGCTGTGAGGAGAGTTAACTCAGCAGAAGAAGGCAGAGGAATCAAAGGCCTTCCTTTCTCCTTTTGACAGGTCACATGTGCTTGCAGACAGATCTCAAAGCCTGTCTCCACTCACGTTTCCTCTCTTCCTTTCCCTGACGCTTTTCTGACACATCTTCTTGTGCACTTTGCTCGGCTTTCGAAGTAACACTCCTCCCTGCTTGTTCTCCTTCCCACTCCTTGTCACTGGAGTCCTGCTGCTGTCATCACACTCCCATCAGACTTCTCCTTTCAACTGTGCGTTTCCACGCTGTCTCTCCCAACTGTCACATACGCTTCTGGTTCAAACATCTGTTCCTCCCTCTCCCAGGGAAGTTACTCCAAAACACGCTGCTTTCTGTTTGAATGGCAGGAAGGACACATTTGGTTGTACACGTGGCACTACACAACCATCCGTGCTGCCGAGGGAAAGGCTCCACTGCTGTGGTTTGGTCACATCAATTCGCAGGGCTACAGGCTCAATCTTTCCTTATTCTGCCAGGATGAAGAGTGAGAAGACTGCTTCTTCCATCCTACAGCCCGGTGGCATGGGGCTAACAGCCTCTGCTGTGCAGGGAAGCAAAGCAGAGGGATGCTCACTACCCCATGCAGGAGGTCTGTGTGGTCATTTTCCTGTAATAGGGCAAATGGATGCCCCTGCAAAAGTCACTTATTTCAGTGCTGGTACAGGGAGGCCACACATTTCACAACAAGGGACTGACCATTTACAGGGGCAACGCGACTACCGAGTGCCTAATAGCTAGAGTTGCCCAGTGGCCTCGCAGGGCTTGTGCCATCACATGGCGAGACTCAGGCTGGTGCTGAATACAGGTGGAGGGGCTAACCCCAGCAGCATGCCCAGCAAGGTGTCCTGCACAGCCTGTGAGCATCCCGGGGCTCAGAGACAAAGCGTGTTTGCAGGTCCCTGCAGCAGGCCACAGCTCTGCTCGCAGCCCTTGATCTGCCCACCCTCACTGATACTGTGAGAGCGATCACAAGGGGAAGAACAACTGGTCTCCAGCCTCCTCCTTGCTCTGTCCTGCGCAATTGCTGGATTGCAAGACTGTCATGCAGGAGCAGCATCCCTCAGCAGCGTTACTTTGGCTCTATGCTTGGACAGCAATCCAAAATCTAGTTCTGCGTAAAACCTCAGGGTAGAAAACTACACTCCAGTCCTTGGGTCCTTCCATCTTTCTCCAGCACACTTGGTGTCACTCAGTGGAGACAGCGACTAGAGCTGTGAAGGGTCTCTGGTCACACTTCACCTCTCGATCCCCTGCTTCAGAGGGAGGACTGCAAGCCTAGGCTAGGCATCCACCCTCACACCAGCAACGGCTCCTTCGACACTGCTCAGCCATCCCCATGGGCTGGGTATCAGTTCCCAGCATGTTCTCTTTCACTGCCACTCCACATGGGAGTGCAGAAGGCTGCTCCATATCTGTGGCAAGCCTTGGAACAAATGGTGCAGCTGGGCACGAACCACTTGAGCTAACGCAGGTGAAGCGGTCAGTTCCTCCATTAGTGCGGTCATGGAGAGTCCTTCCTTTCATAGGGAAAATTGATCTTTCATGGACTTCAAGCACATCCCCAAACCAGGTGTCAGAACTTCCAGAAGAAGGTTCAGAGGGTTTTTGTTGTAAGTTCTGCCCATAGCTGCAACCCCAGTGAAGAAACTGAAATGTAGTTTCTATTCTATTCCCTTTTCAGCTGCTTACAAGTTTCTCAAACAGATTCCTATTCAGGGTGAAATGTTCAGTGCTTGGTCTC
This sequence comes from Mesitornis unicolor, assembly GCF_000695765.1. Lineage (NCBI taxonomy): Eukaryota > Metazoa > Chordata > Aves > Mesitornithiformes > Mesitornithidae > Mesitornis > Mesitornis unicolor. The sequence continues at coordinate 21,724 of NW_010203802.1, read as the reverse complement.
AGCTCAGAGATGATTTCTTTTATTTTCCCCTGAAGGAACTGTGAACAAAATACTAAATGCAGTAGATTTGGAGTTTGGGGAGCACAAGCAATCAGATATTTCCCCCTCGTTCCCTCTGATACCATATGTTCCAATTGGAAATTTTACACTTGCATACTGGTAACTCGTAAATGGTGGAGATGATAGACTTCAAATGTTCTCATTGAGAGGCAGAAAACAAACCCAGATTTAACAAAATAATTAGTTCAATACTGTTAAGATGAGTTTAAAAAATTCCGATAATGCTTTTCCCTTCCTTGGTGTCCCAGGAGGGACAAGTGCACACGTTTTATTTTAATCTATGTGCTATAATTTTAAGGATAGCTGACACAAGGTGGTCTTTGTTAAGATGTGTCTATTTGCTTTGAAATCCAAAGAAGTTCGGTGCTTGCAGCCTGCCAGAAATCACAGACCTATTATTCAAGAAGCTTTGGAGCTCTGCTGTCAAAATCATCAGAAGTCTGCAAGCTGAACAGCTCCCATTCAATACATTTTTGTGCTCATTTGCAAAGTCCGTGGTGGGATTACTTGGAGCTTTCTTCCCCTCAGACCTAAACTCACTTAAAACTAAAGGCAGAGAAGGGCAGTGTTCTTGTAACGTCATATTTGGAAACCCAGCCTGCCAGAGGCAATGACACCCGAGTCATCCTCACCCACAGTGCTGGCTAGGTCACCTTACATGTCACACTCTTTAAATTCTAAGTCGGCCCCACAAACCCCATGCAAGCTTTGGATAACCTATTCATATTCTACATGTTGTGATAAATACCTAAGTTATAAGACACGGTCAATGAATGTTAAGCACAGGTGCTTCCTGATCACAAATGCTCAATCATTATTGAATTCATATATGCACGTAGATGGTTATATACAGTATCTTGTCCACGGACAGGTTTACTAAGGGTATGTATGAAGGTGGTATCCCTCTGTCCCTTCTCCCATTACTGCTGCATGGCATGGATGTCCTTTTGCATGTGGCTGCGGAGCTACTGAACAGCTGCCCAGCCCACCTTGCTTTCCCTGCTCCATCCATGGTCCTGTTTACAGCAGAGAGAGTCACTACTGACAGCTCATGTGTGTTTAACAACTTGGGCAGCAGGTCACTACCAACACAGGCTAGCACATCGTGGCATAATAAAACAGCATACAAAATCACCCTGTTTGGGCAAAGAAGGCTCATGACCCGACACTCACCAAACACAAGGGCGGGCAGCCCACCGAGGAAGTAGATGATGGCTCTCCTCCAATCCCGCTGACCAAAGTGACCCAACAGCCACCTGGAACGCAGCAAGAGGTTAAACCTCTTTGACAAGCAGCTCCCAGCCTGTCCTCAGCCTCCACAGCATCGGGCATCAGCCAGTTTCACACCTAGAGCTCCGGAGCACTTTGATCTCTCAGATGGTTCTGTACCTTAATGATTCATGATTGTTACTCCAGTCCCACCTGCAAACCAGGCAGCCCCCGCAGCGGCCTGCTGGCACCACAGGGTAGCTGTGGGCTCACTTCCCAACCTCCTGGGAGCTACTCCCTTCCACCAGTCTCACAGCATGGGGACTCTATTAAGTGTTATGGAATTAACCTTGATTTATGCCAGTGAGAGGGAGAGAATAAACAAGTCCTGTGTCCTCACCTTCTGAGCTACTGGTACTGCTCTGATCTTCTCCATGCTTTGAAGTGCTTCATTCTGGTCAGGTTGGTAGAATTACTTTGCTCTTGCATCCTTAAGCTCCAGTCATTCTTTGCTGCAATTCCTTGCAGCAGCTTCTGGAAAGGTGTTTTGCTCCTTCTACTCCCCACAATAAATGAGTTTGTCACTTGAAATATACTGCCAATGTGTTACATGTCCCACAGTGTTTGTGGTTATATCAGAAGTGTTTGTTTATAGCACCATAATTCAGCAATATCTTGATTACAGAAGAGATGGTGTTGTAACTCACCACGGCTAGAGAGAATATTATTTTTCTTTTCCTTTAATATAAAATGTTGATTTTCAGTCAATACACTGAAAGAAAAAAGTGCAGTTGTTGCCCTAGTAACCAGCTGCCTTGTAAACCATAAGATGTTAGGAGCACAAGGTGTTAATTGTTCCAAGTGCTTCTTGTGGTCAGCGATAAAAGCTGGAATGGGAGAGATCATGAGAAACATCTGGGAAGATAAAGTCAGCTGGGCTCTGCTTGGAGGAAGCCTAGACAACAGCAAGTAGAGAGACAAGGTGAGGAGAAGTCACATTGCCACCAGAGGAGCAGAACGAACCAAACTGTGGCCATGTGTGAAAGCATCCCTGAGTGAAGCCTCCGAGAGTACAACACACTTCTAGGAGCCCGATAGATTTTACCAGACATGCTCAGGGTTCAGCACCTCTACCACCAGGTGTAGCAGCTTTTCCTGCCACTGCTCATTCCCTCCTCCTGACCCAGACCCGTCTCCATTTCCCCCTCTGCTCGGTGTCCTGGGGTTTCAGCGTGCTGTGCTACAGGAGGCTCCTTCCCACACGCTACTCACCATGAATTAAGGAGGCCTCTCCTGCAGAAGGTGCCACAACCACCTCTCTGCAGAGCATTTCCTCCACTGGAGCAGGCCAGGACAGAGCACCCTCCCTGTCACACACGTACCAGGGCTGCAGCACAACTTCATTGCCCTGCTGAGCAGCTCTTGCTTTCAGGCTCCTTGCACAGCACCACATACATTTCCCTGGCTGCACCCATCCCAGCCACGCTGCCTGTGGAGAAGCAGGAGCAGCGGATTGCCCGGAGGGCAGACTGAGCTCCACAAAGCATCTGCATTTCTTCCCCAGCCTTCTCCAGGACAGAGCCCCTCAACCCCAGCAGGATGCATGCTGGGGCTGGGAAAGCAGCACCAGAAGGGCTCCTTTTGCAAGGGGCCTCTGAGGGAGAAAAACTGCATGGGGGCTTCTCTCCCATCTCTCTCCTCTCGCTAAGATGAAAGTAAGCTGGCAGGACAGCAGCCCCATGCTCTGCAGCATCTGCCACCTTCCCTCCCCCCTCCCAGCCCTTGCAAACTGGAGAGCAAACGTCAGTACTGCTAAATCTGGAGGAAAGTTTTCTACTTTAGCCCCTTTTAAGCCATTTACCTGCTCTGGATGCCCACTACACCTGACAGCATCTGCACACCCTTAGGAAATAAAGGCCAGGAGCACAGAAAAAGCAGCATATTTACATGCTAAGCCCCTCCCAAGGGCAGGGTTATGCTAATCAAGGAGCCTGTGTCCCAGCATGGTGCAGGGATTACATACATACGATAGTAACATACGGAGGGGAGGGCTCATTTTCAGCACACCGCTGCCTGCCCCAGCACGCGTGGCTGGAGGGTTTCACGCCATGTGTGAGCCATGGGCACTCAGGAGCAGAGGGGCAAGGCCAAGCCCCCAGCTTTGACCTGAAGAGGAAAAGGCTGGGACACCAGGATTGGTGCCCCCTTGGGCTCCAGTTTCCAGGCTTATATTCCCGATGTCTCATTAACTTCTGGGGGGACTTTTTGCTCCCTGTTATTTTTATTTGCTAATGCTTGGTGTTTATACTTGTTCCCACAAAGCCACGTTATCACAGCAAGCTACACCGCAAAGCCCTGTACGCAATCTCATGATGCATCCCACTGGTGATGAAGACTACATCTACCTACACAACCTTCGTATAAAATTGGAGGTTTATTTTCTTTCTCTTGCTCTCCCGGTACTGTTCCCTGTGATAATGCAGCCATCTCCATCTCAGCTCAGCCTGACGCACACCTCTGCCACTGACCAGGGCTGGAATTTCTGCCGTGTACCATTTACGCTAAGTAAACACAGAGCAAATAAAGCTGAGAAACCGTGAATTTTTCCAAGTGGAGAGTGCCTGGGCAGCACTTCACATAGCTGAGCTGCATTTAAACTGGGGTCTGTGGGCAAGTCTGAAAAATAAAGATGGATGAGTTTGGTTGAGTAATTAGATAATAAAATTGAAGGCTCTGGAGTTTAGCCCAGGAATATAATCCAGTATATGTGGCTGGCTAGCCTGCTCCCTCTCCTACTGCTGGCAGCACCGTCTTAACCTAGCAAGTAGATGTGGCCTTCACATGGAGCCCAAAACCAGAAATGCATTTGGGTAGCGCATGTGCCCGCACGAGATCAGTCTGTTCCCCATGTGCAAGGCAGGGCTGCAGGGAGCTGCTGCACGACTCGAGGTGGGCTTGTTTGCTGCTACAGCAAAATAACCCCATCCCAGGAAGAGTTTACAGGAGGCCCTATGGTAGGAGCACAGAACGGGTGGTTAGGAGCCGGCAGCCTGGCTTAGGGGCTTCTCACAGCTCATTTGGGCACAGTACCAGTCAAGCCATGGGTGGGTGCGAGGGAGACTTCTGCTCAGGGCCCACTGGGGTAAAGCTGGGAGACGTTTGGACAAAACCAGAGCTAACCCTCGTGCGTACCTCTTTGTGTCAGTACATACTAACATGGCCACATAGAGGATCCTGGTGTCTAAGGGTGGAAAGGGCAGCAACCTGAAAGGAAAACTGAGGCTGACTTTGCTTTCTGGAGCAACTGCTTTCCTACATTCAGCTTTCGAATTACCACAGAACTGAAAAGCAAAGCAAAGGCAAGTTCTCTTTGACTTGGGATTTCCTTCAAAAATAAAGCAAACCTGTTTTGAAAGGCAGACTTTGTCAGCTGCCCTATTTTTAGGATTGACTCCTACAGGTCCTTCCTTCAATGATAGCAGTTTTGCCTGAGCAATGACTAGGGACTGCAGGATTTAGACTTTTAATAAAGCAATTGTGTAATTAAAAATAAATGGGTCTCTAGTGTCACTATTTAAAAAAAAAAGAAAACTTAGATCAAATAAGGCATTTCTTTCTTTTTGGTTTAGTCTGCTTGGATCATGCAGAGCTTTAATGACGCAGTCACAAATGTTGTATTTAAAAGGCCTCTTAGTTGCTGAGAGGAGCCCCAGGAGAGGGCTATTAACTGGCCAAATTAGGCTATTTATTTTTGTGAGTTTTGCAAGTTTGAAAAAGAGAGGCACATTTTCACTTAGGAGAGTGATATTTCAAATAGGTCACAGGAAACTCTGGCAGGCGGGGAGCAAAGCAGAGCGTCAGTAGGAAAACATTAACCAGAGACATTTTGCAAGTGCAAGTCGACATTTGGGCTCCTAATGGCTTCTGAAGTCCATTCAAAAATCTTTCAGTGGATGTAAAAGAGGGGCAAGGCACCACAGCTGTGCAGGAGCCCTGGCCTAATCCTGAAAGCCTTTAAAACAGCAGAGCTGTGCCTGCGGGTGCTGCTGCGAGAGGACCTGGTGCTGTCAGCACCGCCAATGAGCTCAGCAGTGAGTGTCTGAAGATGGACTCTGTTAGTTCGGAGATACCTGGTGCTTGCACAGATGGCCGGTCAGTCCTGAAGTTTCACTGCGTCTTTCCCTCCTCCAGCTTTGATTTTGGCTTTTCAGACATAAGCGTCATTTTCCTCCCACATAATCCCAGCCCGGAGCAAATCAGGAGCAACTTCAGCAAAGCCCGCAAAGCAAGCTGTATGCACACGTTAAGAATCGCTCCCAATACTTTTTACATGCGTGAGGTTGGTTGGAAAAGGTCCCTCCGTGCCACCTCAACGGGCACAGCGTGTGCTCACCAATAGCACACCATTTCCTCCTTTTCACATTTGCAAACACAATCGATTAACTTAAAGTCCACTCAGGAATGATTCATGGGAGGTTACTCTGAAGGACTGGCCTGTCTCCCATTGACTTCAGCAGCTGAGGATGAAGCCACCCAGGAGTTAAAGAAGCCTCTGGAGCAACATTGGGCTGTTGCTGGGTCCTGTCCCTGCTTCATCAGGGCTGGGGTCCTTTGAGCTGCCGTCACATAGGCGACAAGAGCACCACTGCATCTGCACGTGATGGAAAGGCTTTGCAGGATCAGGATCAGGACGAGGAAATAAATTATATAATAAGGCAATAACAAGCAGTGTTCCTAGAAAGTGATGTCTAACAGGTTCCTCTTGATGGATTGTCAATCTGACAGTTGTCAAAGTCATAAAACAAAACCAAAGTTAAAGAAAGAGTAACCACATGCCTATTAGAGCAATCTTTCCCTTCCTCAAGTTTTTCCCCCTGTGTGAACCAGTTAAGGACTCAGAGGACTGGTATGTCTAAGTCTGTGACTGTTTGCCACCTCAGTGCTTTGATCAGTGAATAACAAATCTCTACCAAAACACCTTTCCGTGACTCTGGGGGGCTGGGCTGTCAGTACCACGTTCTCCTCCTCCGGCTGGGTAACCCTGCGGAGCTGCAGGCACTTTGAGCCCAGCATTTCCACAGAACTGCAGATTTTTACAGTGCAGACAAACCCGCTTTTTATTGGATTGGAATGAAGGAGCTGGAACTGGAGTGAAGGGAGCTGCAAGGGAAATACGGAGCGCACCATTTCACTGAAAACCTTGTCAGTTGATGCTCAAATCGCCCAATGTTGGCCCCTAGCTTTATTCTTCCCGTAATTCTTGTACTCTGTCGTTCTAACATAAAACAACCCATCTCACCCCACACAAAACCCAACCAAAACCAGGAGGGATTTCTAGCACGATAAGGCCATGGGCTGGACTGCTCAGCAAGAGAGAACGAGGGGTAGAGAGAGTCCCTCCAGCTGTGCCACAGAAGAAACCCCTGCTCCTGCCTGTGTCACCCCTAGCGTGTGACAGGGCAGGCATTAAAGCACACCTTGTTTTGCAGAGGCAAGGAGGGAATTCACAGGGACACGGAAAGGACAAGCACATGGCTTGTCCATTTGGCATTAAAGGAGCTGTAAATATTGTGATACTTGTCTCCAGCAACCCAGGACAACCTCTGCCCTGACTCACAACCACACACTGTCCCTTTGGACCAAAGCTATTCGGTTTGCAAGTCACCAGCTCAGCTGGCTCAATTGTCTGCTATTCCCATTAAAAATACCAGAGCAAGAGCAGCCCTTTCCAAGGAGATACGGAGGCTGGTTCTCCATCTTAGACAAACCTGCTGAAGCTCCAGTTTTCCTCATCGCCCAGTGGTACAGTGCTGTTCTGCAGCTAGACCTTGTGTCTGCTCCAGTGCGGTAATGCCTCCAGACCTACTCCGCATATTAGCTTAGTCTGGCAATATTTATTTAGCAGATACAACTTTGATGCTGCTCCTGTAGAAATAGCTTGCAATGTATTAACAGGGCTATAGTGTCAGTCAAAAGCATTTCTTATGTGCCCTCAAATGTGTGGCATAAAAGAAGCAGCAGATGCCAAAGGTCACAAAGCAAATTGAGTCCTTACAAGAAGGTAACCATTAGTTAAAGGAAAGGGATGAGGATAATCTGGGGGTAGAGCAAACC
>NW_010203802.1:11464-14310 GCF_000695765.1 Mesitornis unicolor | reverse complement strand
TCAGGACCTTGCAGCTCACAGCGTGCCGTGTATAACACGTGCAAGGTTACTGCTTAAATCAACTAAATACGGGTCCAAGTCCATCAAAACACAAAGAAATAATTTATCCTTTTTCCCAGGATGGACACAAAGCAGACCACACCATAATGCAGTCCTGGGACAAATAAATGTTTCTTGATCAATGCACCTGCAAAAATGCCCCACTGCCTGCCTGGCTGAGATGGGTTTTACAGGAAGACCTGCAGGGATTTGGGTCACTCTTGTTTTCTCTAAACTGCCAGCTCCCCACCAAGGTGCCAGGGCACCTCGTCCTGCTGCTTCCCTCCTGGACACGGCCACACGCAGCAGCCCCTGGCTGACACCAGTCACAAATGGCATCTCCTGGCCCTGCCACCATGCCAGGGACAAGGGTTGCTTTCCCCAGTGAAGGGCAAAGACGTTCCTCATGGCGGCAGGGGGCTGGCAGTGCCCACTGCAGAAACCTCTCCTTGGCCTGTTTTCTTTTTGTCTCTGTTTCCCCATTCAGGAAAAAGCTTCTGTCACAACAGCTGCTGATTTATTTTCTGACTTGATGCCGAGCGTGCCAGACATAACATTCGTTTGCTGCCAAAGTGGTAAAAACAATGACTTACCAGCTCATTTTTCTTCAGTTGATTATGTGTGGAGGGGAGGGAGAAAGGAGCTTTAATTAAAATTAGATAAGGAGGAGAATAAATCCACGGAGATGCAAAAAGCAATGCTCTGCAAGACAGGAGAGAGGAGAGCATCTGAGGTGGTGCAGGAATTCCCATCACCAAACAAAGAAAAATAAAGGAGTCCATGGTCAATGGCGAATGACTCTGTGGTCACTTGCTGCCCTTCACCAACTTCTCCTTCCATCTACGCTTTTCACCTTTCGGGTGCCAACAGCTTCCCAGATCCAGCACGATGTAACTCTCAGATCCGGCACGATGTCTTCTGGACTGAGAGCAGAGAAACCTCCCAAAGACGGCTCTGATGAGGGCAGACAAGTATGCTGGTCTTTGATCCTTCCCATCTGTCTTTACTGACTTCTTCCTGGGATGAAGGAGTCCCACCATCAACATTTCGCTGTTCTTTAAAACATTGACTAGCGATATGCCCAGTAGACCGAATCCACATCCAACCCACGTTTTGGAGGTGCTGAGGAAAGCAGTGGTTGGACTGAGGTTTTGGCTTGCCTGTTAGACATTAGAGACAGAAAAGCCAAGTCTGGACCTGAAGAGCAAAGTCTGACTTGTTAGACTCTCCAATCTTTTTCTCAATATTTGACAGGGTGTTTTGGACACACGGGAATTGGCTTATCCATATTCCCTGACCTCAGTCATATGCCACAGATCATATTTGGAAATAGCTCACCAGGTCACTAACTCTCATGGCAAACGTCCAAGTGAGGCTTAGATGCCAAGAAAACAATGGCATGCGTAGCCTGACCACAGTGTTGTCCTACTGATGTTTAGCAACAAATTCATTTCCTAACAGGTTGGTCCACCTGCAACCAGCAGAGAGGAAACAGCACCCTAGCCCAGTTGTGCTGGATAAAATGGATGAAGAACCATACTGACTCACATTTTTAAGTTCTCTAATCTCTCTATTACGAGTTAGTGTCGAACACGGCACAGTGAAGTGCTGATCCCCCACCTGAAGGCATTGGCTCCACTGTCTTCAGATAGCAGCCACACGGAGCTGCTGTTCTCCTCCAAGTGATTTATTCCCATGAGGTTTGTTTCAGTTTTAATTTGAAGAGGAATGGGAGTCAGTCAGAGCAAGGAAATGCAGAATAGTCATGGTAACCAGCACCAGGGTGAGGACCAGCTGTGGAAGAACCATGCAAAGCCATTATCCAAACACTGCCATTGCCATCGAGTCTGATCACAAAGAAGAGGCTGAGTCATTCAAAGCATGAGAGGCTACAAAAGAGATTTTTAAGCTGAGGAACAGTCTTTCCACAGGTCTCTGCCTAACTGTGTGGTAAGATAATATGATTCACACCAAGGAGTCATCAAGGACTACTTCTCTAATGCCTGGCAACCACTCCAAACATATAAGGAGGAAAAACCTTACCTTTATACCTTAGGAAGCTCTTGCGTTCTTTGCTTTAAATGGTTCTTTGGTCTCTTTACTTGAGGGGAATACAAAGAATGGCTATTTGGGAACGCGAAACCCAAGATCAAGAAGTCATTCCTGTTCACCAGAGAAAATGAAATAGACTCTAGATTTTTTTAAGATTTTCAAGAATAGCGAATGAGACATCTAGTTACCACCAGTAAGCCACTGAAAAAACTGACCACCTTCTTGGAATGTTTTTGGAAATCCACCTCATTATGTCAGTGTCTATTCAGAACCCGAAGGGAATCCTTCCACCGCAATCTTCTCACAGAATGTGGAAGAGATTGAAGAGGTTTCTTTCTTACGTTCTCCACTCCTCTCTCTGCTCTACAACTACTCCTTACTTGACTTGATCTGCCCGCATCATTTCACGAAGGTTTGTACACACTGTCTCTTGGATGACATTGCTAAATTACTTTGCTGTAGTAAAATATAAGTATTTAAGAATACTTAAATACCCAACCAACCGTGTTATGAGAACACCAACCAAGAAAGGTTTCTCCCTCCCGTTACCTGTTGCTGATTCAGATCCTACAGAACGCAATGCTGCACTGCAGAGCGATGCTCGTGCTTTGAGTCGACAGGTCTGACCATCCAGAGACACCCTGCTCTTCTTGGCCTCATTTGGACCTGTAGTTTCTCAGCACCTTTAACAAATTAAGTGTAGAAACTAACACATTATATTGTATTGCTGCATAAGGACCTTCATCTCCAGGCTT
>NW_010203802.1:0-11433 GCF_000695765.1 Mesitornis unicolor | reverse complement strand
CAGGAATGCTATTGCCATTCTATACACTAGACCTGTTTTTGTAATACTATGGTTCATCAGAAGTCTTTATATTAATACCGAATCAGAAATAATACACATGTGATTCATAATAATCTAACTGAATCGTTGTACTGAATGTATTGTATGAAATTCTGGTTAGGAAAGAAGCTCATTAAAGAAACAGTGACTACTATTATCCCACTGCATATATTGTTCTACTGGAAAGTTTCCTTGAGTAGTTTCTTTAATTAGCAATTTGATGTTTGAAATAGTGTGATCTCCACCACACACGGTTTGCAGAGCAGACTTGGCTGGCAATACAGAGGAAAACAAGCAATCTTTTCAGAGTTTGCATCTCTAGGGCATATCTTGTCATTTTCTAGCTATTCAGCTTCTGTGTATGTGTGCACAACACAGTGACACTGTTCTTGTGGGATTTTGATTCTTAAAAGTTACATAGATAAAGAGCTTTTTTATTGGAACGGAATATATTGTCTTTTTTTTTCTTTTTTTTTTACAAAATCCACATAACAATATTTGCATAATTTTGGGCTATTCAAACAGAAGGTGTTGACCCCAGCTGTGTTCTGGTGAATGAATCATTTATGTAGGAGCTCATTGCACAGAACGTATGGTATTTTATCTTTGCTGGTTTTCTGCCAAATACAAGCTGTAACAATTTTTCCCCTTTGACACATTTGCTGTTTGATATCCTCTAAAATATACCAGCTCCGAGTGTGAGAAAGCAAAACACATTCTGGGCCTGCTCTGGTGCAGAGCTCTTTGCTTGGGTACTCCTGTGCTGGCACCGAGGTGCCCTTGCTTTCAGAGAACAGCTATTCTGGATCTGGGACCTCCTTGCACTGAATGCTTTCAATTAATGTAGATTTAAACTTCACTTAAATCTGCAGGGAACTGCAAACGCCCAGGAGCAAGCACAGAAACAGGAATCTTCTTTGTAGGACACAGAGCTACAAACTTCTACCACTTCAAACATCCTGAGCTCTGCACCTGTGGGAAAGCCTGGAGGAAGGGAAGATGTTTCTACCACCATTCTGTTACGACTGCCCTCCAGGTATCACTTAAATGGTGTTTTGGCAAGACATATTTTCACCTGCAAGGGCAGGGAACAAGATCATTTCATTAAGTGATTGAGGCACTGAGTGACCAAAGCCACTATTCCACCAGGTTTGATTTGAAACGGTAAGCAAGAGGTCAAACTCTTTCAACACTGATCTCCTGGGGGAGAGCAGACAAGGCAGAGCACTAAGATTTCCACGCTCCCACATGAGTAGATAAAGTCTGAATGAGCAGCCTCATCCAAAGGCTGCTTCCCTAAGCGTTTTCTTATAACTTACACTGGAAACCTTTCTACCTTTCTACACTGAATCACATAATTACGGCTTCCACAAGAAATTCAGAGCAGGATTTCCTTCCACAAAATTTCCTCTCACCTGCACTCCTTTCATCTCCAAACTTGACTGTTTGTCAGCACTACCTCTGCTGCTGAGGGAGTTCACACACAGCTCAGTTTAGCAGCTGACGAAGGTGAGAAGATCCCCCCACATGCAAGCTTCTGAAATGCTCGCCCTTCATTGCGCGTGGCATTAACATCTCCACAAGGCACTGTTCGTTCAGGATACATCCAGTGTTGGTGTGCTCTCCATGCTAAGCGAGGACCTGCTTTTACAACCCACAGCCTCCTTCACTGGGAGGTTACCTTCCAGTTTCCCAGGAAAGCCTTGCTCAGATGGAGATATTGCAGATGGGATACAGCCGCAATAATCTCTGCTGTCCCAGTTCCCTCATGCCTGAGCTGTTCTCCGTCACAGGAGGCTCCCTCTTCATTACACCCTTCCTCCCACGTGTGACAGAAACATAATAGCCCAGCTAAACCTGACCCTGGGTAAACACTGAGCACAGACAAGATACTGCTCTGAAAGTCACCGGTTAATTCGTCTTTCAGAAGCAGATAATTTCTGATGTGACTCCCATCCTCTCAAATCCGCAAGCTGGGGTTTACATACAGCTCTGCAAGGAGGCTCTTCCTGAGAGAGTCACCCAAGAACTTACATTGACACATGTGCCCATCTTACAGGCAGAGTTGAAAGCACCACTGTAATTACAGTTGACAATTGTATAGCTCTGGTTTTGGTTGTTCATAACTTCATCTATCATTAATTGTTTGGGCTGGAAATTTCTCCAGCTGGGTTTGGCCTCAGGCTAAACCTTTTCATTTCAGCTGAAATGGCTCAAGTCTTTCCCAAGAATATCTTTTAGGAAAAAGACTCTCTTTTGCCCCTGGTAAAAGGATCTATTTGTCATTTACTGAAATGCTCTTACATCTCCATGCTTCTAAAAACCGTACCTTGAAAGACTGAAGAACTCAACTGCTGTGAAATAAATGTGTTTTCATATTCTCAGGGGAAAAAAAGGATTGTAGCTTGGCTGTTTTCAGTCTCAGATTTTACATATATATATATATATATGTATATGTGTGTGTGTGTGTGTATTTATATGTGTGTGTGTGTATATATATATATACATATATATATATGCTGTTTACACACGTGCAACAGAGATCCAGCAGCTACTTTGACTATCCTCAGTGCTGAGCAAATTCTGTGCCCTGCTGTGCCACACACACAGAGGTGAGGCAGCACATGGAGCTTCTGACCAGGACCAAGGATGCTCCTGCAGCTGCAGGGCTTGGTAAGGCTCTCACTGTAAATGTGCCCTTTGGTTGCAGGGCCTCTGTGGTACCAGGCCAGAAGAGAGCTGGGATACAGTTCGAGCTGAGCAAGGATATGGACACTACAGCTCAGTAAACACTAGGGAAGTAGCTACTAAAATGTCCACCTTCAGAACAAGGTCTGATTTGTAGATAATGAATGAGGATGAGCCTGGATGCGCATGGAACAGTGAAGACAAGGCAAAATATTCAAGAGTTGTTCAGCAAACAGCTGCTGTCTACTCTGGTTACCCAAATATATGGAGGTAGAGAAAACAAGTACGTAATCACTGATTAAAAAGAGCACAGCACAACTCAAGAGGCCTGAATGCAATCTGTGTGAACAACCTTAACCTAATGCTTCTTTCTTCTGGAATACCTGAACTTGAAGCCTTATGACAGATTAAAGATTTTGTACCCGCTTTCAGTGACTTCTGGCTACGCAGAAAATGTGCAGAAAGCACATCTCACTACAGAGAACAGACCCCAGAGACATAGGAAGTCTTGAAAAAAACCTGAACAAAGAATGCAAACTACGTCCTTACAGCCTGTACCAACCCAATAGATTTCAGAGATGTCATTAAGAAAAACGAAAATCCAGCACTCAATTGCCTAAGAGCTAACTGGAAAAGCAAAATGGGCCCACTTTAACGCAGAAGTTAAAGCAGAGATGGTTCTTACTACTCTGTGAACATGAGTCAGTACAAGTGAAAATGGTGCACAGATGGGCCAGCACAGAAGCAACAGAAGTGCCGTGATATTTACAAGAGGAAAAAAAACCCCCTTCTCTTACAAGTGTAAATATACCAGAGAAATCATCCGCTCGCAGCACAAACCAGGGCTTTGATGTAGCAAACACTCCCACCAGGGACAGTGCTGGCTCCGCCGGGAGGAGCAGGGATGGTAGACGTTGCATCTGGAAGACAGTAGGCTCACAGCACTGAGCTTTCCCAAGAAGTCACAACACACAGAAACACGCCAGATGACACAGACCACTTTACAGTCTTCATGCAACCAGCAGCAAGGGCCCAAGCACTGTCCCAGGCCACGGAGAAATGCTCAGAAGGGGAGAACTGTGGTGAGACTCTGACACCTGGCAGCAGCAGCATGGGAACCCCACCAGCCTGGGCTGCAGATGCTCACGGCCTGTGGGGCTCAGCTTGGGGCAGGCCACAGCTGCTCCCGCCACCAGCAATGCAACAGCATAAAGACACGTGAATCAAAGCTGATGTTGTTCCACATAGAACCAGGCAGGTGGCATTTTGTAGTCCCTGGCCGTCTCCCAGAGCAGTGGTAACACATGGGGTCTTGTTCTCCAGCCTCTCCCAGGTCACCCCATCAGTGCCAGCAGCCCAGTTCACAGTGCGGCCACAGGGCTGAGCTCTCTGGGCAAATCACATTTCCCCCCGCCCATATTCCCCTCACCTGTAAAACAGCAGTAACAATATTTACACATCTGCAGTCGGCTCAAGATGAGGGAATGAAAGTTTAATTATCATCAGTGCTATTTGCCAAGGACCGGCTCATGGCCTGACTGCGGCAGGAACAGCAACCGAGCCCAAAGAGCAGGCTGAGCTCCTGGAGTGGGGCTGCAGGAGGTAACACAAACCTCACCTAGGCCAGAGAGCTTTGAATGGATAAGAAACAGCTTCCCCATCATGTATGAACGTGCTTACAGTGAATTATCACTGAATTTCATAATGGGTTTCCAAGCAGGTCAACCGAACTGCTTCCCATTCAGCTGCTCTGGCCACTGACTCCGCAGTGGCTCACGCACTTGTGTTATACAGGAAAACCATTTTTAAACAATAAAACCAACTTTCAGAACCTCTTGCCTCCCCCGGGTCCCTCTAACAACTTTTGTGGGTTCACGCTACGTTGTCTCACTCTCGAAGACTTTTTTCTTTTCCCCCAGTGTTGTGTGAAAGACCAGAGCACAGCAGGAGAAATTAATTAACTGAGCAGGCAGCAATTCTGCCACCAAATGAACAAAATGAAAGAGTAACAGAGACTTACACTTATAGTCACCCCTAAGTGTTTCACATGACAACAGCAGGGAAAACACAGTCCAGACTGTTGTTTTAATGTTGATAATATTCCAAAATCTGCAGCGCTTACTAATTTCTCAGTGGAAATCAAACCTTTGACATCAGTGGGAATTCTGTCTGGGCATGGAAGTCGGTTATTACGTTACGGTCGAGCAATAAGGGTCTGTTTTGATGATAAGATCTTTAGCACAAAGATAGTTTCTCTTTATCCCTGCCCAGAGCACCTGGACTGACAAGCAGAGGACAAAACTTTGGTCGAATTGCATTAGATCTCAGTATTTCCATGCAGACATGTGCTTGCTACCAGCTCCTGAGCCAGCAGAGAGGCTGTTCTGTCTTCACTATGGGCAGGATTTATGCTTTGCAATCACCTGCCAGCAGCCTGAAGCCCTTGGCATCCGAGTATTTTTGGTGCACCCCACTCAAATGCAGACCAGGACTGGACAGGCTGTTAAATCCCCCCCAGATTGGGAAGATGTTAAAGAACATAGGAGGTGAGGAAGAAGCAAAGAGGGGAAGGAAAGCGTTATGATCACAGCAGCAGTAAGAGGGACAGGAAAAGAGTTAAAATTAAGATGGGGAAAAAAAATCCAAAGCTGTACAAGCGTAAAAAGGAATCACCTCAGGCATATGTCAAAATAGTGTCAGATCTTTTTGTGTTCATTAAATCAGCAGTTAAACACCCACCAGCTCCGCTTCTTGCTAGCCCTGGAGTTTTGCTACACGTGGAGATCGACTCTACGGCATCAGCAGTAGAAACGCTGTGTTTGCAGGCAAATAACCTCATTTAAGAGCACTTCTGAGGAAACCCTTCTGCACTGACTCATGTTATCATGAGGTCCACCAGTAGAGGTCAGGTCACATACTGCGTACAGTGGAGACCAGCTCCAGAGCCACAAAAACCATGGAAAAAGAGCCTTCATTTTATGGATTTTTCCTATTTTTAAGTGACACACAATAGTACTTAATATATGCCCCCAGAGTTTGATAAAAAAAAATTACTAATTTTTTCCCATAATACTAAGTTAGACACAACAAATTCATATCTATTCGGCTAAAGTGGTAGAAGAGATTCCCAGGTTGTAGCAAGCCTGAATCATCCCAACAGGGGAACAACTATGCACTGGCCTGAGAAGAACTTGTCCATCACCAACACTTTGGGTTTTTAACTCTCTATTTACAGGAGAGTCACAGAGAAAGTAGCAGACACATCGTGTTTCGAACCTGTTACAAAATTTAATATAAAATCACTGCCCACTTACGAAATTTTACGGCATGGGTTAAACAAACAAACAAACAAAACCCCCAAACCAAACCAAACCAAACCAAAACCACACACACAAAAGCTTAAGAACAGTCTCAAACTATCTGGATTTCATAAGCGTTAGTTTTCTTTTTGGCACATAACTTCCATTACACTTGATGTAACTTTTCCATTACAGGTGGGATGACGAGTAAACAAGCAAACCCTCATTTACAGAAGAGGCCTAACATCGCTACGCAACCGAGTGCATGTTAGATTGAGACCATGGTAATTTCCTAGGACTTTATTTAGATTTAAAAGTCTGTGGTTTTTAGTGTGTTTGGCCTCAAAACCCTTCCCAAGGGACATGTACAATTCAGGGTTTAACTGTGTTCAAAGTCTCCTTTAGGTTCGGGAGCCAAGAAGACAGAGTCATCTCTCTTCTCCAAGGGCCAGCATCCAGGATTTGGCAACAAAACCGCTTTCCTCCCATGCAGTATCAGCCCTAGTCATACCTGCTTTTTGCCAGTGCCCACCCCACCATTATATCCCAGCCACATACATCCAGTGCCAGGGAAAAAAACCCAGCAGACACCGTCACTGCCTGACACTGCCTGTTCTGCGCTCAGATTTCCACACTTCTCAGCTCCAATAAGGCTGCTTTATGCACCGTTTTATGACTGGAGCTAATACTGCACACACTCGGCGACAGGAACAAAGATTTTTGTGAAAGCAAGCTTGTTTGTTTGAGGGTTTGAGGGGTTTTTGTCCCTTAAAAAAAAGAAATTCTGCCCAATTGTAACTATGAACATTCCTCACTGGTCCTCCGCCAAAATACACACGAGGTCTCTCTAAAAAACTAAATTCTGTGCAACAAAGTTATTAACTGCCGGGAAAGGCAGGAAAGCTCTTTTACAGCTGCTCATTGATCCACTGAACGTCACCTTACACTCTGTAGCCCCTTCTGGATTCTGCAGACTTCTGGAGTAGGCTGAGAAACAAATAAAAACCTTGGCCAGAGCAGTTACGCGTCTTCTTGAGACATGTTTTCTTTGGGTTCAGGCCTCAGATTCTCAGCCAGCGATTTCTGTCCCTGGTGAAAAATAAAAGTTTTTTTTTAAAAAAAAAAAGGGCAGAAAACACCAAGTTTTTCTGCTTTTCAGGAATCTAGAGAACAAGCATAAGTTTCTAATGCATTTGTGAAAGACGCCAACGTCCCAGTGTCCTTCCGCTTGAGATCACGGTTATTGTGAGAAAATAAAGTCCTGACCGCCTCTGCCCCTGCCTCCTGCTGCCAGAAGAGCAACACAGTGCCCAGTGCTGCACCAGTGAGTTCTGGGTACACGGTACTGGGAAGCTGGAGAGGAATCAGCTCTGGCTCCGCTCAGCACTGGCACCTCCAGGCACCCTGCAAGGCACAGCCCCTCACAAGAGGAGAGCTTGGTCCACCCAGTGCTGGAGTCCCCATCGCCAACGCTCGAGCGTGTCCACACAACAGCTTTAATAACTCCCAGAAACATTTTACATAAGCACTGTGGCTTGTGTCAGATACTCTGGTTTCAAACAGGTGCACTTAAGGCCTGTTTTAAGCAATTGGCTATCGTCCCGGAGTAGACGAGGCCAGAATTAATTTTCTTTGTTTAATTTACAATTCAACATATTTTATTCTAAAACTGTACAGTGATGCTTGGGGGCTGGTAGGTGCATTTAATAAATGCGTGAACCATACCCAAGCAGTCCTGTTTCCTCTCTAGCACGAGTTCCTCACACCCTTACCTTGCTTTCCTCTTTCCCTTCGAAACAGCACAGACAGCTGCTGAAGAGCCAGGCACTCACCTTGACCCAGACTCAAAGCCCCATCAGACTTTCTCAGTGGGAACAGTCAGGCTTGAAATGAGAGGTAACACTTGGCAGGTGCTCTCAAGGGACTGGCCAAAAATAAATGCTCTCTGCAGTTAATTTCCATCTGAGTGCTACTAACATTCCTCCTTTAAGAGTGCAGCTAAAGCATCTGATTTATGCAGGGCGAGGAGGCTCTGTATTTGTTTGCAGTAGCAGTGGCAGACCCAGCACACAACGGGGAATATTCAGACCCATTTTAAGCGCCTACGTCAGTGCCCATGCTCTCCATACAGACAAGGGATCTCTTAGGGTGTGATTCAGACTGCTGTAATTAGGAACCTGCCTCTCACCTTTGATTATAGCGGGAGTCTAGACATCTAATTTGGGCAGAGAAATTACATACTTAAAATTAGCTTGTACAAATATACCCCAATGCATCAGTTCTGCAAGGAACCAGACCGCAGGCTCGGGGAAGAGGGTTGCAGCAAGTAGTGCTCAGCACTTGGCAGGTGGTGAGAAGCAGAGCGAGTCTGTTTATGGGGAGCTCTACTCAGCTGTGACTTCCACCAGGAGAGCCACCACAGCCAGCCACAGCCATGGGATGAGGGGAAACCAAGCCTCAAAGACCCCCAGCAGCTTCCCTCAGCTCAGCTGTCGGTGTTGGAGGAGGAAAATCTGTTGGATCTCAGCTTTGGCACAGGAGCGGAGCTGGCAGCATGGTGACCCACCAGCCTATTGCCCAGGGAAATCCACTCCTTTCTTCCGGAGGTGATGCCCAAATCCTTTTACCTCAGGGCTGCTGGGGGGGTGCAGGCTAAGAGCTGGTTTTGCGGGCTTTTTCTGTTACTGGTTGGTTGGGGTTTTTTTAAGAAACCACTTGGATCATAACTTTAAAAGAATTTAAAAGACCTCCTAATTAGCAAATTTTATACTTAAGAAGATTTGTATTCGGTAACAGGGCCATAAAACAACAATACCTTAGGCAGGAGCCGGACACAGGTGGAAATGTAATTCAGCCTCTGAAGTTGCTCATTTTAAATTGTGTGTAGTATTTTCATTTTCCATCACAGATAACTGTGCGGTAAGGCTACGCACTGCTACATGACAGCTCATTCTGCTTTTAAAACAGCAGCACTTCAGTAGCAGCTAAATTGATGCTTTTTATGTGTCCATCACATATCAAGTGTAATTGATTAGCGCCTGCGAGGGGCTCCGAGATCTAACGGATTACATGTTCTGAGCCTGCTAAATTATTTGGATAGATTTAGGAAGAAAAAGATTCTCAATCAGACGTTTGTCTGACCCAGCACTACCTGTCCCGATCAGCATTTCCCCTTCCCTTTAAACATATTTTTGCTCAGAGAGACAAAAGCATGCTAAGCCCAGGGAGTAGATTTTTCAAAGGCAGCAAAAAGAGTTAAGCGCGATACCTGTTAAAACATAATAGGAAGCAAGTACATTTTCCCACTGGAAGTTTCTCCGATGGCTGTTTATTCTGCTGTTTCAAGGTAATAGCTTTAATCTAGCTCAAGAGAAGGAAATTGAAAGGTTGTGAGCGTCTCTGAGCTTGGAGGAAAGCAATCCAACTGGAAGACGGCACTGCAGTCCTGGACAACACAACACGTGCGCGGCTCCAGCCTGGGCACAGCCACATCCTCTGTGACCAACTGGGAGTGTTTCGGCCTCGGCTGCCTGCCTTAAACACACCCCGAGCCCAGAATAGCCCGGACTCCTGGGCACAGGTCAGGCAATGCTGAGTCACTTGCTGGCCAGTCCTCAGGCTCTCTAGCTGCCTCGGGCTTGGCCTCCCTTAAAGACACAACTTGTGCCCACCGAACACAGCCCCAGCACTGTGCAGGGATGGCCCCCTTGGATGGCCGGGCTTTGGCCAGATAAGCAGTTCCAACATCAATGTCTGCTTCATATTGCCCTGTCTCCCCCCACCCCAGCCAATTAAATGCTACATTCATACGTTTCTTTGTAATTATGAATCAACTCACAAGCATTGGCGCACACCCCAGGCTCGCAGAGAGCAGCAGACAATGTGCTGTCACGGGTTGCATCAGCTGCTGCGATGCTCTCTCATGCCTTCAGGCTTGCTAAAGCTGATCTAACTCTAATATAATAGCCGTTTTACTCGCCTCCTCCCCCAACAATTACCAGAGGCTTGGAAAGCCATTGAAATGCAAATACTTGATGGAGAGGTTATTGGAGAACCAGGCTGGGAAGGTACAAACATTGTCCTGCCGGCTTCCTTTAGTTTGCCTCCAAAGGGACTGTAATCCTGAATTTCTCTTTGTATAAACAGGAAGAGAGGCAATACTGCGAATGCATGGACGGCCTTGTATAGCAGCTGAACTGCATCTTCTGCAGCTTAGCTTCTCTGTAACCCGTGATCCCTGTTACTCCCCTTCGCCGCTGCAGCAGCAGTGACAACTGCACAGTACAGAAGCGCCTGCATCTCGGATGCCATGATACGAGCACGCTGAACTACATTGACTTATTGAGACCTGCTCTTGTGTGGATTTTAGAGACCTTCCCCCTCAGAAGGTTTGTGGAAGGCAAGGTGCTGGGACCTGCGGAGTCTGCAGTCATCTGCACAGCTATAGATGAAAATCAGCAATAGAGCATCCCTCCTCCTGCCATCCCACCACATCCTGCAACCCGGACACTTCTGAAGAGGACTGTTACTCCTCCGTGGTCTGTTTGCTCACTACCTTTTCAAGCGATGTTCCTACCGAGGACAAAAAGCACTGTCTGGACCCGAGACAGTCTGGACACTTGGCTGGAGCAGCTGGGCACAGCAGTATCTCCCAACTGCTATAACGTGGGGTGGGACTCGGACAAGCCAGACACTTCTTCAGGCTTTCAATCCCTTCAGGCTTTAAGAATTTCCTCCCAAATATAGGTTGCACCCTCACCCCCTTTTCTGTAGTGAAACAACCTATAAATATCCACAAAGAAGATATTTACTATATTACTTCCTTCCCCCCATTTAAAAGAGAAGTGGAGAAGAGAGCCCAGTGCCTGGTGCACATGAACTACAAGAGGCAGCTTGTTTGCTTTGGCAAGGAGGCCGCTGAGGGCAGATCTGATCGCAGCTCACTTAAAGGCAGTTGCTGAGATGACAGAGCCAAACTCTTCTTGGCAGCGGCACACAACACAGAAGGGGGTTGACGGCCAAAGAAGTGCTCAGGGTCAGCGGGAGGGCCAGGCTGGACCCAGGAAGATCTCCCTCACTAGGCAGAGAGGGCAGCACTGCCGTAAGGACACCCGGAGAGGATGGGGGAACCTCCATCCCTGGAGGTTTTCAACACCTCACCAAAGCCATGGCTGATGTGACTTGCTGTCTGGGGGTCTTGCTTTGAGGGGGCGTTTGGGCTAGAAACCTCCAGAGGTCGCTTCCAGCCAACATTTCTATGGTTCCATAAACTCTACGTTAAAAAATCGGCTTTAAAGGGTGAAATCGCAGCAGCTCCCTCTCTGCACTTCTGCGGAGCCCCTTCCAGGGAGCGGGGCAGAGCTCCCACGCTTGCAGTATCTTCCCAGCCGGCACACACGGCTCCCAC
>NW_010203801.1:45423-64090 GCF_000695765.1 Mesitornis unicolor | reverse complement strand
ACTTGGCAAAGATGATGGAGAGTGGTCCCATAATTATTTTTTTTAAGCTCTTCTGCAGTGAAGACTGCAGGCCAGAAAATAGTTTTCGGGACTTCTAAATGATATCTATACAAGTAAACTAAATGGTTCTGGGGTGGGTGTGCTTGTGCATCATCCCATTACTGCATGGGCCCTGGCACTATTTTGGCCCTGGCCAGCTGTGACTCTCCCAACCCTGCATCTTTGGGGAATGGCATGGGGCAGTACCTGTGCCCTGGGGACAAATCAGCAATTGCTAGAGAGGGGCAGAATGTTTAGCTCTACAGCTGTGAGCTGTGCCACTTAGTGGAAAATGGCCCCTTTCTGTCTCCTTGCACAGTGACATCTGTTATGCTAAAACATCCTGGGTTAGTCTAATTTGTAAATTAGTCCACCTAAATACTACCAATATGGATATATAGACAAGGAGAAGCAGTATCCCTTTGCCTTAGCCATACTTCCTCCTCATATGAAATACTTGTGAGGAAGACCAAATGGGCCTTCATTCAGCTTCTCTCCAATACATAAGCTTGCTGATATGTTTGAGGATTATAAATGTGGCCTCAAAAATACATGAAAAAAAGGATGAAATGGAGAAAAAGGATGAATGAGTGAAGCATAAAAATACTTATTGCTGAGGAGGATGGAAGAAGCATTGTCCTGGTTTGAGCTAAATAGAACTAATTTTCTATTTAGTGGTTTTACTTTTCAGCTCAGTCTCTTTTAAGTGAC
This sequence comes from Mesitornis unicolor, assembly GCF_000695765.1. NCBI lineage: Eukaryota > Metazoa > Chordata > Aves > Mesitornithiformes > Mesitornithidae > Mesitornis > Mesitornis unicolor. The sequence continues at coordinate 63,340 of NW_010203801.1, read as the reverse complement.
TGAACTTGCTGAAAACTGGCACCATGTTTTTCCCAAACAGTGCTGCTAGAAGATATGCTCAAGGTCAGTTGTCTCATCATGGGTGCTGTGTCTGCGCCTACGGGGGGTAAGCAGACCCAAAACTGACCAACTAGGTATTCCATCCCACATACGTCATACTCGGTATAAAAACCGAAAGATCACGAGGGTCTTGTTTGCCTTTTTTCCCTTTTCTTTTTTCCACCGTTCCTTCCATCTCGACCCTTCTGTCCGTCTCGATCCTGCAGAGGCCGAGGCCTGAGCAGAATCCTGCTCGCTCATCTGCTGCTGATCTTGGTTTGTGTGTTCTGCATCCTGCTCCCACCTGCTGCTGAGTTTGGTCTGGGACTTTTCCAGTGCCCGGCTCCGCAGAGCCTCTGGTGACGTATTCGTCATTGGGGGGGAGGGTAAGGGGAGGATTTTATATTGGTTTTGTATATATATTTGTACATATTTGTATATATTTCATTATTTTCATATTTACAATATTATTCTGTAGTATTAGTATTATTGTTTCATTAAATCTGTTAGTTTATTTTTCCAACCCGTAAAGTCTCTCTCCCTTATTCTCTTTTCTCTTCCCTTCTGGGGAGGGGAGAGGGGTTAATAGAGAGCGTCTGTCCAGGATTTAGTGGCCTGCCCAGCCCTAAACCACGACAGGTATGTATGATGTTCACGTACTGCTTCCTTCGCTGCAGTATGAACATCCCCTGTGTGTAAACTTATCCACAGGAGTGGGGAACCCAAAATGAGTAACTGCAGTGATTTGTTTTGCACAAAACACAGGATAAAAAAAAATGAAAATCATACTTCTTGATCACCCAGGGATGGTTGGGTGCCAGCTGTTCTTCCTTCTCTTCTTTCTGTTTTCTCAAATTACTTTTGCAACAAAAAAATTATGGGATCTTTAGCCTTCTTTTATGTTCGCTTGCAAGCATGAGAAAAGAAATTTAGCCTGTAGTGCAGTCTTCTACCAAAACATCTCTTGGCAGCTGCTTGTAATGAAATGATTGAGAACTCTACAGCAAAATCCCTCATTCAGCTCTGCCTACAGTAAGATGTCCTTATAATTATTTTTCTGAGGCCATAAAATGTAATTATAGAGCTTTTGATTCAGGAAGATTTATACTGTTTTGGGGGAATATTCATCAGTATTTCATTGAAGCAGTATAAAAAAGGAGAGATTTTCATTTAGTGGTCTAAACACATGACCTAAAAGTTTAAAAAATCAAGACGTATCTTTTAAGTAAGTCACTGAGGCACTTACCTTTATTACCTCACTTAACTCAGAGTTGACCTTTTGTGGTCCTGCCAAAATAGTTGTGGCACTTAGCAGAATGCTATTCACTTCATCTATTTGCTCTTTTATTTTCTCATGTTCTTTCTAAAAAAATAAAATAAAAAGAAATAACATCCAAATCCATCTGTGCATTGTTAAAATACAGTGTTACCATTTTTGCTAAACTCATTAAAGTTAATTCAAAAGATGAAGTGATGAACGAAATAGGTTTTAGACAAATTTGAAGCCTAAGTTTTTCCCAGACATTTCTAACAGCTGCATACTATAATGTGAATTTTTGCATTTTCTTGTCTTTGTGAAAGAAATGTTTATTGTTTTAATTTATTAATTTCATTTTATATTACAGCATGAGAAATTATTGGAATGAAGCATTGTTCAGTACATTGCCAGCAGGGACAAATTAAACACTAATTTTTCATAGTAGTCTGGAGACTAGTTTTTTTTTCTGGAGGTTTTTTAAATCTACACTACAGTGATCTAATGTGAACAAACTCTTTTGTACAGCAACTGCCTTCACTGTGTGAAATAATGAAGATCCAACTGGTTAAAAACAGTGAACAATTGGGACTACACACTTCAGGCTTTGCTTCATAAATGTGAGACAAGTGGCAGCTTGGCACTGTAATTACGAAACAAGGGAACAACAGAAGAGGCTTTGTACATAAGGATCCCAGGCTGCTCGTAGGAAAATTCACAAGAACAGCACGCCTGATTTCTCTACTGAATTATTAGACCTTCCACATCAGCGTGAACTTCTCGTGCTGCAAATTTCAAGAGCTCAAAACTCAGCCACTGATGCTATGAAACCCAGAGGTTGTCTTGAATTTGCAAGATCGTAAGATTGCTCCCCAAAAACCTCTCCTCCAGAATCCAAATAATTTCAGCCATTGAAATGAAACCAGTTTGCTTCAAATGGTCCTAAATTGTTATCTTTGTTGTTTTCTTCCTTGCTGAAAAATTAGATGAAGAGAAAAATTCTAGATAGGACATTCTGCTTTTGCATCCCTTAATGGAAATTGAAGAAACAGAGAAAAAGTCACAAAACTGCTGGGAGGAGAAAAAAATTAGTCTTTTTTTATGCCTGATGGATTAACTACTTTTCTGGGATAAGAGACCTGAAAAATCAATTTTCTCATCAGTCAGATGGGATTTGAACCTAATACCATCACTTACAAGCACCCCCTTCCGTGCTGTAGGGGATAGGTCTCCTCTGAGCTCTCCTCTGGAGTGATTACTTTGTTCAAAATACTAGAAGTATTAATTTGAACGGAGCATAAGAGAAAACTTCTGTAGCCTTATTGCTAGGCTGTTCACCCAGCAAATAGGAAACTCAGTTTGAAGGTATTATTTGTGGAGCAGTTATAGAATGGATTTGTGGTTGATGATACAAGGACAATCATCTGCTCTTCCTGAAAAAATGGGGATACATTATTTAAAAAGGACCAGAGAGAAAATCTGGATGAGACATTATGAATGCACTCAACCCAGGGCACGAATGCAGTGCAGAGTCTTTAGAAATAATTGTTTTAATATAATACAATTACTTTTGTGAGCATGAAGTCCTTCCACATTCTAAACCAGTGCATAATAGGTGAAACAATACCACCACAATATTTATTGCAGCCACATTACATGGAATTTTAAGCTTCTTGGGGCTTGTTGTAATACGTCTTTCTAGTTCAGGCATTAGTATCCATCTCTTCCTTGACCTAATGAGACTTGGCACTTATTGTCACTCCATGAATAAATAACAATACCTTGCACTCCCACAACATGTTTCTTAGAACTGGAGAGTCAAACTCATCCTGCTGAGTGGTCCAAGATACTCATTTTTGGTGTGATGATTCCTGAATCTAAATTGTTTGCAATCTACTATTTTAAGCACTAGCAGAGATGGAGTGTTCACAGACAACAGTTATGATAAATGTACTGCATAATACCTCACGCTTTTGGAGACTGTCTGTGTTTTCCTTATTTATATCCTCTGTTTGTATAACATAGACAAGAGCTTGGTCTAATGCCTCCTCCAGGTCTGACAGCTTCACATCCTTCTCGCTGAGCTGCTCCAACACATCAGATACCAGAGATTTGGTGTCATTGTACCTCTCATGAAACTCTTCAACTTGCTGTAGCACTGAGAAAAAAATCAGAAGCCACTGATTAATCTAAAGCTTGGATTTCTGGCAAAACTTTCTTAAGCAACAACTTCTGTTGCTGTTACTCAGGGGACAGTAAAATGCATCTGTTAAAAGCTCACTTGAGAGATCATATACCTAGATTTTAATTTACCCTTCTCTTTTAAAAAGGAAAGATGCCTCTCATTTTAGTATCTTATTTTAACCTCCTTAATTCCTCCTCTCAAGTAGCTTTTCCTAAAAGAAACTAGACTTGGCTTTCCTTGCTCTTCATTTTGTTTTCATTGTCAGAGCTAAGCAGGCTGCTCTGGAGAAGCCCCTGATTGTCCTGGGGCTCTGACTCATGCTCACATAGCAGTGAGAATCGAGGTGCCGCCTTTTCGCATACAAGCAGTTTTTCTCTCTGCCGGAGTTTACTGTCCCCACGGCAGAGCTGGCAGCAGGGAAGAAAGACGTTCCCTTGAGCAATTCCAGCCCTGGCATGAACCTTCCTAAGCAGCTGTCGCTGGGGTGCTGCAGTGCACCGGCACACACACACACACATTTTTCTGCCCGTTATCCTAACGTGGCAGCAAGGGGCAGCAGAGACCTGGGGCACGCGTTTGGAAGCTGCAGCGTGTTTGGCACGCTGGTCGGTGCTTGCCAAGCACCTGCTGGTCCTCCCCAGGGGCTCCCAGAGCTGCTCAGCCCATGCCCGCTGCACTTCAACATGTGGGTGAATGGAAAATTAAAACTCACGCTCCTCCGCTGCATTTTCCTCCTCATCTGCATATTGCCTCTGATTAGTGAAAGGCTTATGGCGTTTGATCTCCTTCAGCATCTCCTCAGCCACACTCAGCTTCTGGGTGATTTCTTCAGGGCTCAACTCCTGTTGAATTGCATAGTATTTCATCTTGCTGCTGATTTCTGTGGGAGAAAGGAACAGATGGTCAATCCAGCACAGCTACAGAGAAGCAAATGCTGTGGAGTACTTTTCCTTTTGTGAATTCAGGTCATGATGATGGCAAAAGAAAGTTTTAATTAACTTCTAACCCTATAGTAGATAATTATTATGTTTAATCTAGTCTTACAATTAAACCTGTATATAAATCACTCTTTCTGGCATATGTGGGGGTCTCATCAGAAGAGGATTAAATTAAGCAGGCACAGGTTGTGTGCATTATTTGGCTTGGCAGTTTGTACAGGCTGGGATCATAATTTCATTCTGAGTTCTGTGGCATGTAACAGGCAAGGGCTTTTGTCCAGGATCATGGCTTTTAAGTGCTGCTGCAAAAATGTTATGTGCTGCAAAAATGTTCTGTTTATTAAACAACAACAACGACAAAGAGACTGAAGTAACCTTTTTTTTCCCATCTGAAGAAATCTGAGGCACCCTATAGAGGTACCATATGGCTTCTGGCCTGATACTGCCTAGCTGGTTTGGCAATAGATACTACTTCAAGGTTTTGGTCTCAGTTCAAGAAGCACTGTTGGATCCCTGCATCTGAAACTGAATTTACCCATCCCCAGTGTAGGCATTACAAAGTTCACCCACTCCTCACTCCCTGGTCTCAAATACCAACCACTGCCTTTTTTATGCCCTACAATGTGAGTAGCTTTGGCTTGTGTTCATCACTGCTTTTGTGGATAAGCAGTGCTGGCAAAGCCAGCGCTGTGCAACTGTAAGATTTTTCTAAAAAACAGGTGTATAAACATGTATAAACTGACTCTTTGGCAGAGTGTCTTTGTACACGGTTTCTTGCTGACTCCTGAGTTCATTAGTGAAGCTCTAAAGGCTCATACTGGGCAGTAACTGATCACGACCAGCAGCTCCATGGATTTCTTTTTCCCTTTCATGCTGGAACACATGTGTGTGTGTGTATCCACACGTACACGTTCCCTTCAGCAGAGAGTGGCTTGCCTTCTACAGGCGATGCCCTGTAGAAGAACAGTTTTGAGCATGGTGGAAATATTTTTATCCACTTGTCTCCAACTCCTTTCTGGGTGAACAAACACTCTCCTTTTATGTTCACAGCCATGGGTGTTACTTCTTTGTATGTCCACCTGATTGTGCTATTTATGTGCCAAACTAGACAAACTTCTGCTTTCTGTGGTCCCTTTGCTGCCCAAAAACAGTAACACAAAAGGCCTATGCACAGAGGTCAGCCAGTGATTGTTGACGATATATGAGGCTCATGCTGACACTCTTGGTCAATGACTGTAGAAATAAAATGTGGCAGATGGCCAGACAGTCAAAGGTGATGTAGCATCACGGGTGTGAGAAGGCAATACAAATGCAGCTTCCTATGAGCATGGTCTCAGGCTACCTCTTCTGTGTGATGGGATATGTTAACTATGTTTGTTAAAATAAAGTGATGGGTTGAAGCAAGGATAACAGTTCATATACAACCACTCTTCCTTATACAACTTGCCACAGAGCTTGCAGTGACTGCTCTAAGACAGAACTGTTCAGTTCTGTTAATCAAGTATTTCTATTGAAAAAGGGCTGTTTAGACTCAACTGCCAATCAGCCTTTCTATTCCGGTGCCATATACAGCTACCGTATACTGTTGGCTTTACCAAGGTCTGGGAAAAATCAGTGTGGTCCATGGCAGTATGGAGGCTTTCATGACGCAGGTGTACAGGGGACAGGAATGCTTCTGAGTACATTCACTTGCGGTTTTATTGCTTTCTGCAAGTAGAGAAGAAGTGGCTGCAATTGGTTTAATCTCAGTTTTATAAATCAGCATGACAATGATATGTCATAGATATTCCAGATGAAGATGATCAACTCCGACTGGGAAGCTTTTTTTAAGTGCAATTGTGCTTGGAAAAGTGTTCACGGTTGTCATTTATCCTTTGATATATAGTACAGTAAAAATTTATGAACATGCAAGAGGGTTTGCAGGCTGTAAATATAAAAAAATCTTTGAGAAGGTGTAAAACACATACATTTACAGTCAGAAGAGAAGCTGTGTTTTGAATTTTATGCTAGTTCTGGAGATACTTCTATTGCTCTAAGCATGCTGCCTAAAGATGGACTTTGCAAGTTTTATGTGTATCCCCTCATATTATATGGACAGATGAGCAGGACACTGAGACAACAGGTGACAGTTTGTCCCAAGATTTTAACATGAAAAAGCTCTTTATTTCACTCTTTTAATTTTGTGACATCTGCATTATCATGTTTAGCTCTTCTACTGTGACACAGCATCACTGTAATAGTTTCTGATGGTCTGCACTAGCCACACAGTTTACAATCCTGCCTTTCACTTTACTAGAGGCAATTAAAATAAACCAAACCTGTCTAGCTATTCATATGGCCTCCATTACTTATCAGCAGGATGGGAAGAGTGCATTTGCATGAATCTGCTGACAAGTAAGACCTGAAGCACTCTCATCTCACATCCTGTCCTTGTATTTGTAGCTTCATCCAGCCCCAATCTGACTCCGACTCCTTTTTTTTAACCACAAGTGTATATAAATACCTTGAGGAGCTATTCAAACAAAGACTACAAGCTGAGTTATCTTGAAGTATTTAATGAACACTTATTTATTATTATTATTTGCTCTGCCAAAGAGAGAAAAAAGAAAGAGAAGCTGTTGTTATGGGTGTCAGACCAAGTCAGCCTGTGGTGTCAGTTGTTTTTTAAGAGAGAACTTTTCACCATGGCATTGCAGGCTGTAAAAGCCTGATGTGTGGGTTGCTTTGAGAGACTGCCCAGGGGCTATGTCTTTTTTATGTTGGAGGTTTCATTAATACATGCTTGACACTGAGCTGAACCAGAAAGAAATCTATTTACCTTGAATGTTATCCCTCATATTACTGAGTTGCTGCACAAGCTGAGTAGCACGGTTGTTGGTCTCCATGGTTTCCTTCTGTACCAGTAGGCCTTTGCTGGATGCTTCATTTCCCTATGAATAAATCATGTGAGCTAGACATTAGATTTCTTTTCAGATCCATATGCATGTGTGAGGATGAGAATTGTAAATACACATTTTGCTTTCCCCTGATGAGCATGTGAAAGTCCACTTATCATATAAAGTGGTATTTACAGAGGTGTTTGAAGTAAAGGGCTGTCTTGTCGGTATTTTCAGAATTGCAGAGTGAGAGATTAAAATCTGTCCCATATTTATCCATCATTTACTGCAATCAAATTGCTATAAATTATGTACAGTAGTAAAACTTCCATCTGCTGAGTTTTCTAGGCATTCAGCTGGGGTGGCTCATTTTGCAGGGTATGGCGTTTCCTGAGTAAGCATACAGACTGAAAATAAGGTGTCAAGCTCACAACCATTTTTAGATCAGTGTCTCCCTCATGTGAGGACCCCAGCTCTGCAACGTGTTAAAAATAAGAAAGAGCATGAAAATTCAAAATGCTCTGAAGAGCATAGCCATACTCCTGTACAATATTACACTGGAGGCTGTACTCTGCATTGTGTTCCCTTATATGTACAGGAAATGAAGAGTTACAATGTCATAGTTACCATCTTTCCTAGAAGGTCACTGACTTTGGGAGTTGTTAGATTTAATTTTCACTGGTATTTCCCAGGAAGGAGAAAAAATATTACTGCTGTGCTCTCAATGTTTTCTGAACCGTGTGTGTGTATGTGTGTGTGTGTGTATACATATAAGTCATCACCATGTGCTTGCCAGTGGTAAGGTGTTTGATTCAGATTGGGGCTGCAGCAGCAAAAATTCCCACTGTAAAGTTAGTTTCTGGATTTGAGGTGCCAGAAGATATTTGACTGTTGATGTGCTCACTTCATATGTGCTTAATGCTGCAAGAATGGCAGAGGGCTCTGCTGCTGTCTCCCAGCCCTGCACCGCGCAGCTGTGCTTTGGCTGCCGGTCCAGTGCTAGAGCAGCCAGGACCCACAAACACGGTTTCACTCTGGGTCTGCAGAGGCACCAGGTGGTGCTTGAAGGCAGGGCAAGGATGGCCCATGCCACTGTCATGGGTGGGCACTTGAGTAACACAAATATAAGGGTTTATAGATGGGTTTTAATTTTTCTTCTATTTACTTGTTCTGTTAGTGTTTGCACTGTATTTTTTTATTCATATTCAAGGTTTCCTATGGATGCTCTTAATCATCACCGGTTCATGCTTATTTTAAGCAGCTTGTTGCTGTTTTTACACACATTTGCCTTTACATAATACTCTTTCCTTGCCAGATTTTTCCTTAACTATTGAACAAACGGGGCATTGCTGAGACAGGTTTGCCGATTGCCATGAGATTGGTGAGACAGAGCAGCATGGGGTGGGTGCTCTTGGAGACCCTCAAATTCTCACTGAGGTACAGAGGGCAGGAAGGAAAGGCACTCGTATGTGCCAAACACTCAGGATTGAGTACATGCTGTACATCCCAAGCAGACTCAGGAAGTTCCAGGTCACATTTACTCTTCTCATTTAGCAGGAGGATTTGCCTAGATCTGGTGCATTCGTCCTGCCTTCAGGGTTTAGATCAGAACCTTCAGCAACCCCTCAAACACAAGGACATGCATGTGAAATGCTCTGAACAGAAGATGCGGCACGTCTCTCCAAAACCCACTCAAGCCTCTAGCATGTGTTTTCCATAAAAGTGCTTTAAAACAGCAAAAGATTCAATATATTCAGTGTTACTACTGTGGTCTTCCTTCCAGTATGAGAGTCTGGGGCCATTACAGGCAATCACAAGTATGGAACATATGGAACAAGCATTATCATAGAATCATAGAATACCAGGTTGTAAGGGACCACAAGGATCATCCAGTCCAACCTTTCAAGGTAAAAGTATAGTTTAAATGAGCACCTTGTCAAGCTGACTCTTTAAACTGACCAATGCAGGGGAATTTACCACTTCCCCTGGGAAATTATTCCAATGTCTGACTGATCTCATGGTAAAAAAATTTATTTTGGAGTTCAGTCAGAATCTCTCCAGAAGTAACTTGTGTCCATTACCTCTCGTCTTTTCCACGTGACTCCTTGTGAAAACGGAGTCTCCATCTTCTTGGTAGCCACCCTTTATGTACTGGTACATGGTAATAAGGTCCCCTCCTAAGCCTTCTCTTCTCAAGGCTGAACAGGCCCAGTTTTCTCAGCCTTTCTTCATACAGCAGGTCTTTCAGTCCTCTGATCATCCTCATGGCCCTTCTCTGGTCCCTTTCCAACCTGTCTGCATCTTTTCTGTATAGCTGGGACCAAAATTGGACACATTGCCCTTTCTAATGCAACCCAGCATCCTGTTGACTTTCTTTACAGCTGCAGCACACTGTTCACTCATGTTGAGCTTGTCATCCAACAAGACCCCCAGGTCCCTTTCCACAGGGCTGCTCTCTAGCCAGGTGGAACCCAGTCTCAGCTGCGTTCTTGGATTATGTATTCCCAGATACAAGACCTTACATTTGTCCTTGTTGAACTTCATACAGTTCCTGGTAGTCCACTTGTCCAGTCTGTCCAGGTCTTCCTGAAGGGTGGCTCTCCTTTCTGGAGTGTCAACTACCCCACTCATTTTGGTGTCAGCAGCAAACTTCATCAGGGAGCTCCTGATCTGAACATTCAGATCACTAATGAAGATATTAAATAGCATTGGCCCAAAATTTATCCCTGAGGGACCCCACTTATGACTGGTTGCCAGTTAGAAAGTGAACCATTTACTACCACTCTCTGGGAACGGCCCATCAGCCAGTTCCCCACCTACCACACAGACCACTTATCTATGTTGTAGTTTGTCAGTTTTTCGAGGAGGAGGCTGTGGGGGACTGTGTTGAAAGCCTTGGAGAAGTCCAAGTAGACAAAGTCCACTGCTTGCCCCATTCCTGGTTTACACATGTATCGTTTGTATGAGGAAGGAGTCCTCTAAGCATTCCGGGAACTTGAGGGATGACTGGTGAACTGCTGTGTTGTTTTTCCAGCAGATATCTGGGTAGTTAAAGTCTCCCATAAGAACCAGGTTTTGTTGACCTGAAGCCTGCTTAATTGACTCGAGTATTGCTTCGTTGGTCTCACTGTCTTGGTTTGGGGGTCAGTAACAGATGCCTACCGTAAGGTCTCTCTTGAAGATGGCCCCTCTGATTTTGACCCAGACACGTTCAATGGGGCTTCCACAGTTACCATAGTTGACTTCTACACATCTGAGGTCCTCCTTAACATAGAGTGCGACTCCTCCTCCTCTTCTACCCTGCCTGTCTTTACGAAATAGCCTATAGCCATCAATCACAATCCCCCAGTCACGGCAGTTGTCCCACCATGTTTCAGTTATTCCTATGATATCATAACTTTCTGACTGGGCTTGGAGCTCCAGTCCCTCCTGTTTGTTTCCAAGACAGTGTGTGTTAGTATCCAAGAGTTCAGAAAACAGCCATACTAGTTTCTGCCTGTGAGATTATTATTTTTTTATTTTTTTTATTGAACACAACAATGACTGCAGACATTTTTGCGGTGTAATCGCATCTTAGGTCGATATTTCTCAAGGTAAAGCAGCTGTTTGGAATTGAAAGCTCCCCTCTTCTTCTGCGTTATAAACTGAACTGCATCTTCATACTTCATTCCACTTTCAATGAGAGCAAGTGCAACCAGGACAGGAGCCCTTCCCAGCCCTGCAGCACAGTGAATAGCGATACAGCATCCAGGCTCTTCCTGAAATTTGGCTTTCACCAGGTTCAGCCAGTCATCAACTATCTGATTCGGGGGTGGTGCTCCATCTTCAAACGACCAGTTCAGAACTCGGATTCCTTCTTTTTCGATAGGAGCTTGATCATAAGTGGCATCACAAACTCGCACCAAAGTTTTCACTCCATACTTTTTCAGCTCCTCTATGAACTTGCTGATGGTTGAATTGGTTGGGTTCTGAGTGATCAGGAAACGCATACGTGCAAAAGTAATTTCCACAGAGGCTGGACAGCTCATAACTGCAAACAAAAGGTGTAAGAGGCCAAAAAAAATTAACAGAAAAAAAAATCAATAACCTTGGAAATGTTTCACAGCAGAAAACATTATAAATACCACTAAAATGCCTGGGATTGATCAACTTGCTTTGACGTGTTTGTTCCTTAAAGAATTCACTTCTTGAAAAGCAAGTTTGCTTCAGAATCCACTTGAATTCCACTTCGGCCTCAACTACTGCATGTGGTATCCTTCAGACTCCAAAAACTCTTGACGACATGCAAGACTAGGCAGCCTGTTCTATATTTAGGCACTGGTGAGGCAAAAAAGTAAGGGCAGATTTTCTCTCCACTTTGTTTTCTTGATGCTTAGTTTTGCTACAGCCAGTAATAGGAATAGGAATATGCTTCCAATTTGCAGAAGATATCCTGTATACCTGAGTGTGTCCGCAGTGTCTAGAGTCTTCAAGGCAAAGCAATTATGGCACATAGGACCTCTGTGCTCGGCTCAGTTGACAGCCAGGATGCTGTGCTGGGCCTGGCAGAAGTCTGCCCTCATGCCCAGAATCGCCATAAACGTGTGATGTCTATTGCAACAGAACGCCCTGGGCATTGACACGTCAGCGTCCTTCCCAACGGACCCGGCACCTCCCACACGCTGGGCGGGAGACGGGAGGGGGCGGGGAAGGGACGCGGAGGCAGCGGCGGGCCCGGCCTTGTGGTGGCGGGGCCCGTGACGGGACTGGGGTTGAGGCTGAGCTGGACCCAGTCCGGCCCAGCTGCGCGGAGAGACCGGAGAGGCCGGGGAGCCGGCGCGCCGCCAGATGGCTCCTCGCGCACAGGCCACTACCTCCTCGCCCGCGCCCCGTGGTACGGCCCGCCATTAGAAATAGCCGTGGAGAAAAGACCGGGAGCAGAATCAACGCTGAATTTCTTTGTTCAGGGACAGTCACGCTGAGGAATGAGCTAGGCAATGCCCATGTAGTACTGAGGATGACAAAAACGCTATTATCCAAATTCACTAAAAATTCCTAGAATACAGAATGTATTCTTAATTAAATACTTAATCATCTGCCCTGCTAACAGAGGGACACTGAAGCATGTGAGCACTGCCAGATTTTCATGGGTACAGATGAAGGGGATGAGCTGATTTAATCAAATATCTCTTGAACACAGACCTGGTCTGTGTAAGTTTGCAGTGCCCCTTCTGCTAAGTAATTGCTGATGAAATCCGCCCAAACCCAAATTTTATCTTCCACCTCTCCATTCAGTCCGTCCCTTTTTTTTTTTTTTTTTCCCCCTGCTACTTGCTCCTGTATTTGAGTTTAAGGTATAATTTTAGTCTGTCTTCTTAAAGAATTGGTACATGAATATAAGGTCTGGCATTTTGCAGTAAGTATGAAATATACTCTAGTCATACTACAGCTGTGATTATCTCTGGGAATAACACAGAGTGAGGTATCTCACTAATATATACATCTTAGCAACTGAAAGACGTTTAATAATATCTCTTTAATATAGAGGAAAAGCAATTCTGAATCCTATTTCTTCTCTTAACATATATCAGTGTTCTTTTAGGATGCAACGAAAGTGAGCTGAGATCCGATAACCTAATTTTATAGCCTGGCAATTGAATATGGATGCAATATTTATCATTACAGTTGTGTTAAAACATATCTTGAATGCTAATCAGACTTCTGTCTCAGTGCGTACATGAAAAAACTTTTAAACTGGCAGTTTTAGAATGTATTTTTGACGTGTCTAATCAAGACTAATTTAATTTTATGAGAGCATACATGTAAAATAGATATAGTACAAATACTCCCAAAGTCAACCTGAATTAGTTTAGTGTTGGTTACTTTGCTTAATTACAAATCAAAATGTGAAACAGAAAGGCAGTGTGTCCATCTCAGATCAAACATGTGTAGAGGGGTAGGTGGGAACTCAGGTCCCGAGGAGAGGCTTTTTGTAATTGGTGACAAACCTCCAACCACATGCAACAGACTTTGGCCCTACATCTCTTCTGTTCTGGGAAGAAGACTTGATAGGTCATTTACACTTTTACTGCAGAGCTAAAGTAAAGTAGTCTAGAAATAGAAAGCAAAAATAGAATGTTCTCCCAGCTCTCAGGACACTGCCACTCTTGTTTGGTTGACGGTAGAGGTTCAGACTAGATGTTAGGAAACGTTTCTTTATCGACAGCGTGGTCAAACATTGGAACAGGCTTAAGAGGTGGTTAATGCCCCATGTCTGTCAGTGTTTAGGAGGCATTCAGACAACACCCTTAATAACATGCTTTAACCTTTGGTCAGCCCTGAAGTGATCAGGCAGTTGGACTAGATGATTGTTTTAGGTCCTTTCCTACTGAAATATTCTATATTAACCTCTTATGCCAGCATGTGAATATGACAAACAGTAGAGCCTCAGAGCTCTGGCAGGGGGCTATAAACAAACCTGTTCATCAAGTGTTGCTGCCTCTCTCAGGAGATCGTTCATTTCATCTGCAGCATCATCAACCTGGACTGTCCAAAGCATAGCATGGTTCTTTTTTTGGGACATTGCTGCCTGTGTGTGGGGGAAAAAAGTCAGTGCATCTGAAAATAAAATAATTTCTCTAGTGAGGTCAGGAGTTAAAATCTATAGGAATGGCATGTAAATTTATAGATTAGAATGACATTAAAAAATGAAATGTCGTAAATGTACCTGGAGATGTGTGGCAGTGAGGTTCAGGTCATTCAAGCGCTTTTGAGCTGCAAAACCTGTAGAAATGCTCAGTAAAGTTGATTTGCTTTCATCGATAGCCAGAACTGCTAATCGGATGTCATCTGTCAAATCCCAAATACATTTATCACAGCCTGGTAAGAAAAGAAGAGAGTGTCATTTTTCTGTAGTGTTTGTGTCAGTGAACAGCAAATATCTTAAATTCCCTTTATGAATGGGGCTCCTGCCCCATGGCTTTCCCTCTGTTTGTCATTGATGGATCCTGATGGATTCCCATTTTTCTTTCATCAGCCCACTTCAAGGTCCCACAGTACTGTCATGACGCTTCCAGCTGAGCAGCACCTTGTGTGGAACAATGTCCCTGTCCCTGCTGAATGCTTGCAATATCACCTCATTTTTAGTGACGTTGGCACCACCACTAAATGCAAGAGGCTTAGGTGAATGTGAAGCACAGACTCCTACAGAAGCTTTTGCTTGGTGTTGTATAGTCTGTATTCTTGATGGCAGCAGTTCCCGTAAGTTTTCCTTCTGGTTGCACTTCCAGGCACATGACCCCTCTTCCTGGGAGCTGATTTAGGAATGCATGTGTGCTACATGGTCTGCATAATACCACAGGCATAATTATACTTACTTTAAAAAATATATAAATGGTTACAATGTAGTGCTTCTAGAAATTCCCCGGGCTTCCTTTCATTAGTGCAGGAGAGATAATAGTGGAAAAACAACTGCCTGATGGATGTATATCACATTGTCTACAGCAACAATTTATATTATTTGTACAACTAGGAAATCAGAAGTGATACGCAGAACAACACAGATAAAGTTGTGATGGCAGTTTTTAGGGCCAGAAGATGATTTTGCAGGCACTGTGTCTCAAAATCTAGAGAAGTAGCTTTGGTAATACTTCTGTACCGCTCTGCAGTTTGTACCTCTGTATCACAGAGTTGGATGTGTGCATGTACTCAGTCAAGCAAGTGAGAACAAGTTTAAATACTTCATCAGTGGGGCATCGTGCGTATTCACATGTTTAAGTGCACAGTGGGATCAAGGGCAAGGTGCTGAGCCCACTGGAGAGCTGAGCTCTTAAGTTGTAAGCATCTAAATACAAGAGCAAAACTAATTTTTTGTTCTTCTTACTGATGGTTGGGCAGTCTGTGCCAGTAGAAACTTCAGGACTGTCTGCAAGGCATTCTCCAGTCTGGCTGTCACACATTCTCCCTCCACAGTTACATTCTGGGGGAAAAAGAACGGATTTTTGAAAGAAGAATCTTCATAATATACAGCCCACCTTTCCCCTCCCAAGACTAGTGAAATGTTTTTACATAGGATCATGCATGTATAGTAAAACCACAATCAAGGGCTTCTTGGACTAGGTTTTCCTTCACTATGTAGAAAAAGGTGTTTTTGCACTGTGGTTGAAGTGGACCAGATAAAATCTGAGAGAGGAAACAGAACCAGAAAGCCTATTCTGAAGTGACTTGTTCAAAGCTGCCCAGCTGGTCACAAGCACAGGCAGTGAGGCCTGAGTTGCCTAGCTGGGCCGCTGTGCCTCACTGTCTGGAGAGGGTGGCATTTTGGAGATGGTGGCATTTTGGAGGTGGCCTAAGGAAAGCAGTACAACTGAAGTTAATTATTAGTTACTTATCTTTGCACAGACCTATGGAATTTATCAGCACTGCGTCAGGCTGCCACTAAACGAGCTTTCCAGCTGTCAAGGATTGATAGTGGGCTCCAGTTGTATCATCAGTTTGAGCGTATCAAGAAGTAAATATCTCCTACCACTTACAATGAAAAATAAATGAGGTTTTACATTTTTTAAAACTTGAGTAAGCTACATATTTACTGCCAGCACAAATTACTTTTTAAGAAGTATATTTTTTAATCTAAAGTGTCTCTATCAAGGTTTAATTGGCCGCTTAAAATATACTATTTTAAAGACTAAAACCTTGGAACATTTTGATAGTATAACAAAAACTCAGGCAGAACATAAGAACAGCAGTGACTTATGTGGAATTATTTTTACTCTTGTGATTCATGGTTTCAGCAGAATCTCATGTAATAAAACTGTTTACTGCCATTTTATTGCAGCCCATTCATTGTTCTTATGAATTAACCTTGTATTTACATTCCACATTGTACATTCAAGGAATTATTAGGGAAAATGTGTAATACGGCTTCAAATTCAACATTACATACTAGCATTGGAATTATTCTGTGTAGCTTAGTGGAACTACTCAGTTTTTGTACCATTGTGAGAACAGGATATGGTTATGAATTTTGTAGGGCAATCGATATTTTGACCTCACCACAATCTGTATAATCTGAGTGTCTCCCAGCTCTTGGATTCACTATTTTTTAATTTGTTATTTCTTTTGTTAAGAAGTGAAAGAAAAGTCTCAGTGGAAAGCAGCGATTTCTCTTGACCTACATCACAGGACCTAGGATATTCCCAATACAGGTGGCAATATTTCAGTTACAGGATTCAAATTTGGGTGAGATTGGTGCTCAAGAAAAACAAATGGTGTCTTCTTATTTAAATGGATAATTCTTAATTTGCTACACAAATCCTTACAGTAAATTAATTTCAAAAGCAGTCTTGACAATTTTTCACCTACTTGTTTAGGAGGTACCATATTTTTAGTAGGGAATTAAGACTTTCAGTGCTACTGTGGTTAACCGGTGGAGTAAGCTTCTAAATTTACCTTTGTTTCTGAGGGACATTTATGGTAAGCTTTGAAGCATGTCTTAAGAACGTGTGGTTAAGAAATTTATTGAAAAGAAGCTGAAAGCTACTATCCACAGATACATAGAATTTGCCTCATAAGAAAAAAAAAGATCTTATCTGGATAGAGCTGGTTACTCGTTTAGTTCTTTTGCATTTTTTTATTCTATTTGCTCTTTGAGGTGTACTGTGGAAACCATGTACACAGATTCTCTTGTTTCTTACACTAGATTATTTCCTGTGTTTTTGTATATTAAAGAAGATATTTGTCTTATTTCAGAATCAGTATTCTTCTAAATAAGAGTTTCTAATTTCTTGAAAATGCCAAAGTATAAGCTTCCCTTGCAAACTACCCAAATAGTTTGGATAGCATGGGTGTTTTGAGTGATGCAGGAAATCTATGCAGTTCTGTCAAGAGCAGCATGTTGTGGTGTTTAGCAGAAATTAAGATGAAATGAGAAGTGTGTAATTCTCTGAAACATAATACTTCAAAGTCGGGATTTGCTAGAGTCAACTACAAGACTAAATTCAGTCCTAGATAGAGAAAATCTGTACCTCTCACAACATTTTCAAGTGCCCAGGCACTTTTTATTTTTAGCAAAGATCACTCCAAGGGAGTCTGCTAACAAAGAGAATTACCAAGCAGATTTCTAGTCTGCATGAAATAGTCTTGCATAATCATAGAATTGTAGAGTTGTTTGGGTTGGAAAGGACCTTGGAGATCATCTAGTTCCAACCTCCCCTGCCTGCAGGGACACCTTTCACTAGACCAGGCTGCACAAAGCCCTGTCCAACCTGGACTTGAACATATCCATTTTACTAGGCCCTGGAAGTACAGTAATCTCTGGCATGCAAGTACAGTAACCAGCAAGTTGACACAGACACACTGGAGATGCAGCACACATTATCAGTGGGAAAACTAGCAGAAACTGAGCAAGGATTGGGTCAGGACAGGAAGGACAATCCTGTTCCCATTAAAAATGCTTTCAAGTCTTTAAGTGCCATCAGTCTGAGTGGTCATGTTGGGTGGCGTGTGGTGTGAACAAAGGTGAAGAGACTGCCCAAAGAAAGCTTAAAGACACTTATTTAAAGCAAGATGCAGGACACAACAGAGCCTATTTTTATCCTGTCCATGTGTTTGTGGTGTTGGAGTCTGGGGTCTGAGACTTCCTCATGGG
>NW_010203801.1:27206-45392 GCF_000695765.1 Mesitornis unicolor | reverse complement strand
AAGAGTGCTAGTGCATGAGATGATTCAACCGAACAGACAACCAAATTATTCTGCGAAGTAGGTGACTAGGAGCAACCCCTGCCTCCTAGGGCCACAAGTGTCTGGTGACTGATCCAGGCATCTCTGATCTCTGGGAGGTCACCTGTAGACCATGCTGTGCTGTGTTTTGCTCTGCTCAACTAAACTATAGACAGTACCTGTGCAGTTCTTAGTGAATCTGGCATCCCCGTAGTAACCTGGAGCGCATTGCTCACACTTGAACCCGGTGGTGTTGCGCAGGCAGTTGCGGCACTGGCCAGTCACTTCATCACAGTCTTCAAAAATCAGGTTTGGGTCTGAGTTGCCACTGCAGTCACATTTTTTACAAGTGCTTCCAATGAGCAAAGGGTTCCCAAAATAACCAGGGGCACACCTGAAAGGAAGAGCAAGCCCAGCAATGATGAGCAATGACATTCTCATCTGTGGTACCATTTTTTCTCTGACCTTATTTATGTCACCAGGAATTGATGATGGTCTGCAGCTACTAATGTACAGAAGGCCAATTAGGAGCTGTATTCCTGCAGAGTATTCCTGTTTTGTGCTCTGATCTCAATCTGTACAGTTATGTATTTTTCCCTTCTTGAACATTCCTGGTATCTCAATCACACCAGTCTGTGTTATTTTTTTGTAATGAATGAAAACAGCAGTAAAATGATTTGTTCCCCATTGTTTTAGAACCTATGACAGAATGATCGTGGCAGAGAGGCAGCTCTAGTGTTTATTTTGGTCTCTTTCAGCTTTGGATCTCACCAACTATATATTGTGTTATATAGGAAACTGGAGTAAGAGACTGCATTTCATGATACTGAAACTCAGTGGAAGTTGAGACCTTATGTTCAGTGTATTGATATAACAGATTACTGACCAGAAAAGCTTTAGTTAAATATTTCTATAGTGCAGCATTGGGATAGTTTCTGGGTTTTGCAAAATGGACTGAACCAGCCTCCATTTTTCAGATTTGTTCTGTATTAGCCTGCTGGCTGAGGGCAAAAGGCTGAGAGCAGCCCCCAGCCCAGGAGGGGAGGATTCCTCTGCTGGTTTGCAGAGGGAGAGAGGGAGATGGGTGACAAGTACTTTGTGAGAGTAAATCCTCAACCAAGGGCATTGCTGGGGGGAGCTGGAGGCTGGAGCAGTGTGGAGCAGCGGCTGATGGACCAGAGGAGTCAGATGGCAGGACAGGGAACAGCCCATGCCATTCACGGTGTCACTGCGGAGTGGCAGGAGGGTCCATGGCCCAACAGCCTGGGGTGCAGAAATCAGAGAATCATACTCCCAAACTGGGAATAAAGAATTGCTGCAGGAAGGGGGATAACTTGCTGATGTAGCAATTGCTGACTGAAGAAATTGGAGGATCGAATAGTTGTTGCAGTGATCTAGGTAAGGAGTAGTTGTTGTATTTCATCCTGTTTTATCACCCTGTTGCGCTTGTCTTTCCCCCCATCCATAAAAGCCTATTTTAAGATGCTGTTTGTTCTGCTGTTTGTGGGCAGTGAGGGTGAGTCCTCAGGCAGTTTAGTTTAATTTTCCCAGGCTGTGGCTGAGAACCTTAGCTGAAGTCTTCTTGTCTCCTAAAATCTGAACAGAGTCAAATTCAGGTTCTGCTATGTCTGAATGATGAAAATGTGGGAGATCTGATAAGAGCTTTCCGTTTTGATCTGTTCCTACATTTGCTGATTTTATTTTTAATAAAGAAAGTATTTTCCTCAGCACTGCTTTGTTCATGTTCCAATCCTGAGCCCTCACAGTAAAAACACATAAAATTTTAAGCATGTTAATAGAAACCACTTGGCTGCCTCAAATACTGCTTTTCCCAATGACAAAGACTCTGTGTCTTTGCAGCACTGCCAGAATCTTTGGTGCAGATCTTATCATTTGGGTGACCCAGATGTAAAGAAGAAAAATGTGGTCTGGAGTTTTGTAAGCCCTTAGAAGAACTGTGGATGTGATACTGGGCACAGCGTGATTTAACTGACTTTGGTGGAGTCACTCTGCATTCCCATGGGAGTTAGAGCAGGCAGTGATGGGTAATGCTACTACTCAGTCTTGCCAAAATTATTGCTATAGTTTTCTAATATTTTAGCCAATGTGAGATTGTAGTATTTTCCCAAATTTCAGGATTTCAATATGTTTATGAAGTTTAAACAAGAAAAATCCCCCTTTTTTTTAAAAAAAAAATAAATCTGTAGAACTATTTGATTTATTCTGAACTCTCAGAATCTTGCAGAGTTGCTTTTTAATCTTCTGTAGTTAGATATTTTCCAAATTATTGTCTGTCTAGTCTAGCCACCAAGTCACGAAAGCCACTGAGTGATGCTGAGGCCAGACCAGAGTTCTGCTTACTGCTGCCCAGCTCTGGTTTTCAGCCAACATCTATCAAAAACAGCATGCTATTCCTATCACGCCCACAGTATCTGCCCTCTCATCAGGACAAGGTGTTTTATTTTTCTTTTCTGTTCGCTTGCCAGAAACGTAGTGGACAGTTCTCATCCTTACAGACATATTTTGTAAGTGCTGCTTTTTATGACCACCTGATTAATTTTTATTAACCGTATCTCCTCATCTGGAGTAGGTGTCTAAAACAGAAACTTTTAGAGCTGAAAATAAATGTGTCACCTTCACTTTCCCCTTCCCTTTGCCACTCAGTGCATCTCATAGGGCTGAACTACACTTGGACTGGTAGCACGTGAGAAGAGCAGAAGCCACTGGATGGAAACCTACTGCTGCATCACTGCACTTTATGGCCTGAAAAAGTAGAACCCTGCAGTAAATGTCTTTTCCTCTGTTGTATCAATAAATGTCTCTTTGTTGCTAACAGAGAATATTTCCTCTCCCATAATAAAGCTGCTAAGTTATCTTTTGTTTTATTTTGCAGCCATGTTTTCTTCCTGTAATTATTGGTAAGACTTAACTTCCTCTTTCCTGGCAAAGCCAAAAGAACCTTTTTTGTCTGTTCACTTGGGCTATTAAAGTATCATTTGTTCAGTTATCTTTTTTAACATTTGGGCATTAACAAAACCTGGATTTTATCCACTGCCACCTTATTGCCTTATTGCTGAAAGCCAGGAGCAAAATTATTCATTCCTCAATTTTGAATTGGGAAGCTGGTTTTTCTCAGTTCCTAGCAAAGGCCTCTGTGATTTTACACCACCATTTGCTGGCAATCATAAACTGGATAGGTTTGTGCCAAGCCCCTGGAGCAGCACATGAAAGCCTCCCACAAGGATGCCAGAGTAAATGGAGTAGATTGCCTCCTGGTGCGCTGCTCTGGAGACCCCACATGCTGTCCATGGAGGGTGTCCTGCGCCTCACTGCCCTGTGGCATCCGTCACCCACTGCTGCGGAGAGCTGGGAGAGAGAGCGGCAAGCAGGACATGACCTTTCTCTGGGGATGTGAGCTGCTCTTTGGGTTGCCGGGAGGTATGGGGCAATGCCCCTTCTTGCTCAGGATCCCCCAGCCCTCCTGGCAGCATGTTGATGGTGCAAGAGCTGCTGGTGGCAGCAGGGAGTGGTGTCAGTGCCCAGCAGCAGCGTCTGCGGAGCAGGGACTTGTTCTTTAGCAAGTTGGCAGAGACAAGCAATGCATTTCTCATTAGCCCTTGAAATGCTTTTCGTTGCTTCTAACACAAATGGGAGTAGGGTCTGGAGCCTACTCGAAGAAGAGTCCTGTTTGCCACTGTTTGCCATGTACCCCAGCAGTCAGTCAAGGATTTAGCAGTGGGTCACCAGGACAAGCCAATTTCTTTCTGTAGCTTTTTCTAACCCATCTGCACAGCTTTGCCTTCCTTGAGACAGATGCAGTGTGTCAGGCTGAGTAGTGGCTATTAGAAAACAAAGCTGATGCTATTTGCTGATGTTACTATGCATCTACTACTCATTTCATAGGATTTGAATTGCTTGTAGTCTAGGTTGATAGTTTGATAACCATTAAGAAACCCCACTGACCTTTTAATTGTCTGCATTATCCTTTGTGTATAAATCTGACATTTTGGAAGAACAAAAGAATACAGCCATAGGCCTGGAAAAAAGAGTGGGGGTTTTGAGGTTTTTGTGCCATCTGTCTGAAGGGCTTTCACTACTGCTGTCACCATGTTAGTGATGTGGAGGTGATATGCTGATGTTTTTGCATCAGCAAAACCTTAATTTATTTTCATTTTACCTTTTTCATACTGATTTCTCTTCACATCTTAAGCATCCCCTTTCTCCCTTCTCTGACAG
This sequence comes from Mesitornis unicolor, assembly GCF_000695765.1. Classification (NCBI taxonomy): domain Eukaryota; kingdom Metazoa; phylum Chordata; class Aves; order Mesitornithiformes; family Mesitornithidae; genus Mesitornis; species Mesitornis unicolor. The sequence goes on along the minus strand of NW_010203801.1, from coordinate 41,138 downwards.
TTATGTTAAGTATAATTTGAATTCAAGACTTGCCCATTAATTACAGCGGACTGAAGTCTTAAATACTTCAGAGGCTTTAAAGAAAAACAAAATGTGTTGTTCATGAAGCCAGTGTCTGAGCCATCCTATATCCCTCGGTCTTTGTTTTAGAGCTGTTTTAATTTGTTGGCTACTCAAGGAGGATTTCCGAATTATAACCAGGCCTCTGACATTCATTGAAACATCATCCATGTGTGCATGGCCCTTTACAAGATCGGAGAGTAAGTTGTATTTCTGCTTTATAGCTCCATTTATGTGTGTACTTCATTATTTAGAAGATATTTACTGGAAATTTATGGGCACAAAGGAAAGTTGAAAAGCAACACTGACCTATGGTTGTTTACTTGACTTTATTGAATTATATCTGTGAAGTACATTTAAAATTTAACTTAAAAAGCAGCATTTGCTTATTAAGAATTTGTCTAGATTATGGCTTTTCTCCTTTGCTTTTGAAAAATTTATTTGGTAGAAGCCTGCTATATTTTTTAGAGTGGGGAATTGCAAAAGACATCTATGTGATGGTTATTTTTCATTTCAGCTGATGTTTCTGATTTGTAGTTTGTGTTTTGATTTGTAAATTGTATTCCTTTTAGGAAGATCGCCACATTAAGGTACACAAGGTGCAAGAACTTGGTCAAAATACATCAGGTGTAAATGTCTGTCTTACCCTGACAGGAGTCCACAGCAAGTTCTTACGGTTTTTAGTAGGAACTGAATGAGATGCTTTAGCAGACATGATTCAACCTAATGAAAACACATGGACAAGATTTCTCCCCTGTATGGGAAGATTCCCTCAAAGACTTCTGGGCTTCAGTATCGTTGACCAGTGTCATCTCATTACTTTCTTACCTTTCACAGTTGGGTCCTGCATAGTTTTCCTTACAGACACAGCGCACGCTTCCACTTTTTCTGTAACAGGACACTGCAAAGCTGGAATTTCATTAGAATGAAAAGTTAGAATAACAGGCAATGACAAACACTTGGGAGTATTTCTTTATCACATTATAGGCATTTGCTGTCGGTGTGAGCTCTGGCTCTTGGTTACTCATTGCTGAATTGGTGTTTTCAAGATCTGGAGCTATATACATACAAAGATATGTAAGTTCTTGTCTTGCAGTATAGATCAGACACATCTGCATGTTTTGAAACACACATTTTAGATAAGGGACTTGGGATAAATGTGTATGTCATGTGAACCTAATTGCTTCCTGTCTCTTATTCTAAGGGCTACAGTATTGCTTATGAAAGACACCACAGTGGGTACTTCAGGAATTGAGGTTCTGGAATAGGTGCAGCAAACCCACTGCTGCACTGGAAGTACTGAGTGATGAAAACCAACCTCAGTGATGCTGTCCTCATTGACAGTAACTAAGGCTGCTCTACCATCCCTCTGTGTAAGCTGGAAAGAGTCTGGAGCCTCTTCTGAGACCACATGCCAAGTTATGATACTGATCACAGTAATGGCTTGGGCTGTAATTTTCACTGCCATGATTCTGAATCATGTATTCTTTTGCTTTCTTATGTTTTCAGGATTTAACAAATGTTTAATTAAATATGAGACACAAGGAACAGCAGCAGCCAGATGTGGAAAATGTAAATAGTATGAACTTCAAACACAGTGACGGACATGGCTGAAATACATTTGCAGGAAAAAGACATACAGTCCTAAAGATGTTTCCAGTTAGTTTGCAATACGTGTGAGTAAATTCCTGCCAGCACTGGAATGCGACCAGAGCAGTGAATGGCAGCAGTTGTCAGCTGCAGGCTCTTATGGTTGCTGAAATGCAGGTCCTGAGTTGCACAGTGCTGGGCAGCTGTGGCCTGGTTACATTCCTTCTGCACCCAAGGACAAAAGACTCAGAGTGATGGAAAAGAGCATGGTCCATGCACTGCTTGTTCCAGGACCCAGCACTGTTGAAAGGTGGCAAGAATTCCTGCAAAATTCCAGTTCTCACCAGCATTTCTCAGGGTCAGATAAATCTGCCCGGATCTCTGCTGTCTCAAAACATTTCATATAACCAGAGAGTACAAAAAATGACATTCTTCTCACAGAATTCACAAATTAACTTCAGTAAAGCTTTTTTGAGAACAATTCAAGAAAAATCATAACAGTTTGGCAACATTCCTCTTCTTTTACAGAGGCTAATTCCTTGACTTAATTGAAAAAACCACATTGTGGGTTTAAGTTATGAAATAAGACTATAGCATTCCTCAAGTTTTATATTTTTTGTGATCTTTTAGGGAAAAAAGTTCATAAAATTCCCTCAGGTTTGAAAAGAAGAAACATCTGCCGGACTGTGAGGCAATCTCTCTCCTCCTTTTTTTTATTCCAAAGAGATGACATTACCCTTCATGTGTAATGTCCAGAAGTAATTCCAAAAATTCCCAGGGTAGCAGATAGGAAAATAGTCTGGCCAAAAAATCTAGAGACACACTGATGAATCCCAAGAAAAAATATGTATAGTCTGATTGGTCTGTCAGTTTACAGATTTGGTCACTTTGGCTGGCTACAATTAATTTGCTGGTTATTTCCAAAGTAAAACAAAGTACAAAACAGCATCCTTTGAGTGTTCTTTATTTAAGGCTTTTAGTGCTTCTCTGCTTTCTGGTAGTTACTGTTTTGCCTTAATATAAATTGAGTAGGATTAATGGAGAAAAAATTGAAAAAAAAAAAAAGAAGAATGTTTTTTCTTTGAATTTAGTTATGCAAGGCTGAATGTTGCTCAATCATTATTATTTGCCTGTTCCAGCCCCAGCTGAAGGCTGTTCCTGTGGTCAGATCTTTCTCATGGAAGAAGCTGAACAGGCAATTTCTGCATGTTATTTAAAAATGGGTATGAGACAAACTGGGATCAGATACTCCTTTGACTATTGCCTTCAGGACTTTTCTTAGGGAAAATCCTGAAAAACTGAAATGGATTTTTACTGAGACGGTTTTAAAGGGGTGACATATTACAGGATATAGAATATCCTGGGATGGAAGGGACCCATGAGGATCATCAAGCCCAACTCCTGCATCACTGCTAAAGTTGATGCATCTGCATTCTGGCTCCTTGCAATTTTTGTTCTTCCTTCCCAATCCCACACTGCTGTCCTTTTGGATTTGAGGCTTCCTTGTCTTTAGTGGTCTGAAACAGGAGAAAAGCCTGTCCCTAGCAGAAAGGCTAAGGAGCATGTTGAAGCAGGCTCCTTGTCCTCTGTGCCCATCTCCCATTGCACTGGCAGAGACAGCCTGCAGCTCAAGTCCCTGCTGGTCCCACCGCACCAAGTCCTGCTGGGTTGGTGGGCTGGCTCATTGGGCACTGCTTCCAACTGTTTTATTTGTACTACTTCTGGGATTACAGCCTCCACTGAAACTGGAGGAAGCGGTCTGCTTTGTCTGTGAGCTCATTCACTCCTAAGTGTGAATCTTATCTTTTTAAATGTGAGCAAAGCCAGGTTCTTCCCCTGCCTCCAGAGGATTTTCTCTCTAATCCAGGCAAAGCTGCAGTTTTTCAACAATAGCTGTTCTCCACCCCACGGCCCTCCTCATGTGTCTGCAGCTCACTGTGAAAGCCAAGAGGTGATCTGTGGGAGTTTGGCAGGAGCCATTTTGCTCCATTGCCATTTTGAGCCTGTGCCACTGAGCAGCTGAGCAAAATTTAGCTCTTCCCACCTTCAGGCTGTTTGAGTAATCCTGTAGTAACAGCAAAGAAATACAGTGAGGAAGTTCCCCTTTGCTGAGAAGTCCAGCTGAAAGCCAAATGGGGAATAGCACAAGGGGAGCAGGTATCTCACTAAAAAATAGCTTAGACCCATTGGCAAGTATTTACTAGCATGTCCTCTATGCACTGTAGTGGGATTTGCATAGCTGCCTCTCTATTAGAGAATGGACCTCATGCAAAAGGAAGCTGATAATTTCTTTAATCCATGTTACTAATGTACCACTAGCAGTTCTAATTGCTAGTTATGGTTTGTAGGTATTTGTTTCTTCTGAAGGCACAAAAGTGCCTTCAGCTGGAGCTCTTGGCTTGGGCTTGCTTTTCTGTCAGGCTTCAGTTTCTTACCCAAAGGTAGCTGGACATCAGCTGTAGGGCGCTGTAGCTGTCATAGTCCTTTCCTTTTAGCTGTTCCTATATGAACCACATCCAGCCGCTGTTTGCTCAGGAGACTGCCAGGCTATGCTTTTTGGGTTTGGCTTTACCCTCCAGAGGTCATGGATTGATCTTTGTGTGTCTGTCTGTCTCAGCCACATACATCCCTGATGCCGCCTCCCTTGGGAAATGGTCTTTAAGAGATTCTTAAAAGTAACCAGACAGCTGAGTAATCTTGCCTACATAAAAGAAAGTGAACTTGAATTTGCTCAAATGTTTTCTTTTCCCTCTTGGTCGGTATTAATATGGGCTCTTAAGGATATTTTATGCCTTCCTGTGGTTATAAATGTGAGCAGCTGGTAGTCCTCTTATTTTCCCCCAGTTGGCAAGAGCAGCAGCCTTTGTCACCTGCATCCAGGAAGGGATGCTGACCTCACCTTGGAAAGGGCCAGCCCAAATCAAAAAGAAACAAAAAGACTCCTTACGTACTTGGCGAGTGCTGGCAGGGGGCAGGGGCAGGGCTGGCAGAACGTGGGCACTCCTCCGACAACATCGCCAATGAAGCCATCTGGACACTGCTCACAGTGCTCTCCTGTTGTGTTTCTCTGGCAGCCCTTCAGAGCAAAGAGAATGAGTGGTGAAAGTTAAACAGAGGTGCTGCCCAATTCAGAAATAAATTGTTTAGTTGAGGACCCGGCCAAGCACAATAGAGGCTGATGCAGACCCCGACCCTTCAAGGCATTGACAGATGAAGCCAAACCAGCTAACACCACTACAAATAAAAATGTTATAAATTATTACACTGGCCAGCCAGCAAGTGTTGGCAAGGTGCGGTATGGGACAAAACAGATCTGCCTGCCAGGTGCGTGAGAGAAGCAGCACTGCCTGTTGTCAGTGATCTCAGAGGTACTTGGGTGTACCCGGCAGCTCTGTTTTGAATTGCATGTGCCAGTAGGAAAAAAATTCCTTTTACTGACACCAAAACATTATGAAAAATATCTGCTGGTAAATATTATCAACAGATTTCAGCCTAGATACAGGTTTCAGCAAGGCTGCTCCTTGGACTTGATTACTGGAAAAAGAGTATCAGGGGAATCTTCAAGCAAACGGTGGCTAATACACCAGTGGCTCTGATGTTTTTCACCTGAGATGAAAAGTGTTACAGCATGAAGCGATTTGTTATCACCACACCTTGTTCTCAACCTTAAAGGAGGTCCACTTAATAGAGGGAAGAAGCAGGAGTCTTCTATAAGTGGCCCATCTATCAAATACAGAGAAACTGTGCAAAATGTCACTTACTTTATAAGCAAGTTTCATCTCCATGGTTCCTCCATGTTTTTGAGGAAATATGCTTCCTCATGCAGAGGTAAATTGACCACCAGCTGATATTGTTGGGACTCCATGGAGGTAAATCAAGCTGTGGTAATGCATACAGAATATTTGTTCAAAAATATGTGGGCTTTCCCCTAGGCATGTAGTGAGGCGGTGGGTGACTGATGCAGACTGCAGAAACAGTGATCCTGCATGCTGCAGGACTCCTGCAGGCTCCTGTCCTGCTTTCCACATCAGAAAAATCAGAAGTTGTCATGAGAAAACTACAACTGTCCAAATTCTAGCAGTACTGCTGAATTACTTTAAAAGCATAGGAAGGGTGCAGAAGTGCTTTTTTTTCTTGCAACTGTGCAAGGAGTTTTGCAATATCCCTGGATCAGAACTCTCCAATTACACCACTTTGTATTGATACAGTACAGATGCAAATGGCTATGCAAGGATACAGGCAGCAAGGAGTCAGCTCCATGACAGAAATATGTGGAGAACTACAATTTCAGTGCATTTTTGCTGTGGTTTTGGGCTAGCATGCTTGACTCTTTCCTCTTCTGACCTACAAAATGCATCATAGAAACTACAGTCTGATGGACATGGCTTCCATTCCTGGTAAGATAACAGCATCTATAATGAAGATGACTAATCATCATCCAAGTCAGGGACTCCTGCTTCACGAACCTGCTGTATGATGGTGCAAGTAAGCAACTGTATGAAGGGGAACCAGAGGACGCAACTTATCTGGACTTTCAAAAAAGCCAACTAAGTTGACAGGGAACTTGAAGAAAGTTTCTTTTATGAACTGAAAGCTGATAAAGGCTAGCAAGGAATGGGTAGGATGTAACCATCTCTTTTCAGAGTGGGGAAGAGTCACTGTTCGGATCACCTAGGCATTGGTGCTGAAACCAGTTTTGTTCAGTATTCACCAGTGACTTACAAACAGAGATCAAAAATGCTAGTGCTGCTTAGCTGGGAGGGAAAGGCAGGGAGTGTTTAGGTTGTGTAAAATCGCAACATTGGTAAATAAGCTGAATGCAGGACAAGAGCTTACCCAAATCCTGCAATACAAGAGCTGAGGGACACTGACTTTAAAAGGTAATCCTTTACACAGAAGGTAAGAAACTTCTGTAACCTGCAGCCTGAAGGTGACAGTAATTGCAGGGACAAAACAGTGTTTCTATAGGAATTAATGCACAGCAGATTCATAAATAGACACAAAAAGGACCCAGAAGACATGAAGTCCCTAGCATTCCCTAGTGCAACAATTGTGAATGCTGGTGGAGTACAAAGCAGAGATTTCAGAAATGGCCCAGGCTAAGTGCCCTCCCCAAACAACATCTCCTGTTGCCACTGCTGAAGACCCAGCATGAGCTGCAGAGACCTTCGGTCAGGCTCTGCCGGGGACCACTTGTGTGATGTTCAGATTTGGTACAGGTGCTAGGAAATGACCGTGGTGCCCCAGTTTATTCTCCAGCAGTCATTTAATCCTATCAGGGAAGTTGCTGTGCTGTCAGCAGCTGCCAGTCCCGGTAATGATGGGGTATCTGGGTGTGGGATTTCGGGAGTGCTCTTAGTGGGAGGGAGCTCCCCAGCATGGGGCAAGGGGCACCTTGGCCTCTCAGTGGTCAGAGTTTCAGCAGCTCCAGCCTGGGGGTGGGTGAGCTCAGCTAATCCATCTTTTAATTGAGACATACTCTACAGATTTGAAACTCACTTTCTACTCCAACTGTGGTGTGTTTTTTGATGAAAAGTGTATGAGGAGAGAAGAATGTATTAGGGAAGACACTTAATGGAAATAGTCAAGTTTCACTTGCAAGGGCATTGCTAAATGAGTTTTGTATCTGAGTATTGGTTTTTAAGGAGTTAGGACTCCTTAATTTAGTTCAGATCGTTTTTGATTCTAGAAGACTTTGCTTGTGTGGCTGCATTTTCAATAGTTGTACAGAACCTATCGCACAGCAGTTACTTATGTCTACAAAACTGTGATTTGGCCAAAGAATGCTACAGCAAGTAGAATACTATAAGGAAAGGAAAAAAGGTCAATTTCTTTTTGCATGGATCTTTGACTAGTTCTTTAAATTATTTAATGAATACTTGTTTTTACTGTACTACAAGAGAGAGCATGGGCACTCAAAGAGCAAGAGCAATCCTGTACCTAAAGCACCGGCGAGGCCACAGTTGGGCTGCCTTCTGTCATAGCCTTCACCACACACTTGGTTTTTGCTCTGAGCTTCACCTTTCTTGACCTCAACTCTCCAGACAATACATGGGTATTATCAGAATAAATCTGTTATTGGTTTCCGAAGGTTAGATATTATTGTGACGAACAGAGCAGGAGAGCAGGAGAGCTGACGCTGCTCCTTAAATCTGCAGTGTTTTTCATCTTCTAAACCAAAGGGAAGTGCTAAAAGGCCCCTTTACCCCAAAGACCCTGTTAGCTGAGTGCTTGAGGCACTTCAGTCATTTTTCTCTGGTTAGTGATTATGTAAAAGTGGCTTTATCTTATTTAGCAAGACAGAACTCCTGTAGGTATTTAGAATCATATTTTTACAGTGATTAAAAAAGTGTTCTTATAATTTATGTTCCATTAGCTTGCATCTCTAACAACACTGATAACTTCAATAAGCCTGGAGACATGTCTGAAGGCAAGGAGGACACCTTCCCTGCAGCTCATGGGTGATTCTCAGCACTGGGTGGCATTGCTTTGGTAGCTTGAGAAAAGCATTTTGCTTCAGAATGGGTCACTTTTGACAGAGAAGTGATGATAAGGAAAAAAAATGAAATTTCATTTATGGCAATTTTTGTGAAATTCGGTTTTAAAGAAGTGCTTTGCTTTAAGAGGTGCAAGACCAACGCTTTGTCCCAGTATTCATACATGCTTTAGAATTAAAGGCATTATTTACAGTTCATGTCATATATTGGACAGGATTGTTCATGGCTTTCACTGTCTCAGTGGTTTTTTCAAAAAAATTTTCAAAATTGCAGAAACTTTTACTGATACTGGTGCCTACTTTTCTAAATAAAGAAGCACAGCATATGGTTTTTGTTTCAGTTTCCTTTGAAAAACAAGGAAGACTGAAGTAAAGATCTCAAGAAAATTCTCAATGATATGTATTTTAGGACATCAAACACAGAAGTTTAGCAGAAAATTGTTGCCTGTCTTTGTACAGAACAGAGTGAGATGTGGTGAAGGTCACAAAAACACGTACAACCACGCAGTTAGAAGAATCACAACTAGGCTTTATAGTACTCTGCTTTTTGTAAGCAATGTTTCAAATGACAGTAAGCTAAAATTCTAAGCTCAACTCTTTCCATGTGATCATGTTAATATGACCTTTATTTTCATAAAGAAAAAGTCAAGGTAAGAGTGTCCTCACAGACACTTCAGCTTCAGCGAGTATAATCCAATGTAATAGCAGCCTGGCTCCTAAAAGCTTCTGTACAAGAATACAGCATATAATAGTTCATCCATCAGTACACCAGCAGCAGCTTGTCAGATGACAGAGTGGCTGGAGCATATTTTCCTACGTTAGAAAATGCCTTAGCTGGTCCTACTACTCTGCTGTCATTGAGTACCATCAATCAGGGTGAGCACTTCTACCTGTCCCTTACTGTAACTTATCTATACTTTTACACACATGATAAGGTACTATGGGGGGCTTACTTGGGAATGATTGTCAGCAGCTGAGCTCCTGAACTCATCTGCATGGAAAGTAAAGCTGGAACTGCTGTTGATTCTCTTCAGGCAGCGGTACCAGGACAAGTTTCCCAGCAAAAGACAAACATGCTTTTCTGTAAATGAATATAACTGAAGATCTTATAGGTGGAAATCTGCCCCACCTTAATTAAGGAACCTTAACTTAAGAGAGAAGAGCTCCTAATGGTCGTCAAAGTTGCCACCTTCACGAAATGTGCCATTTAGGGAAACTATTTCGTTGCATGGCTAACAGTGCAGTTTAGGCAAGCTGATCCTCCTCCATAGGAAACAGACAGCAGGCTGGTTTTCTGTGTACCCTCTAAAGATAAAGACTGGACCAGCCACAGAGCGGTGCAGAGCACCTGTGTTAGGCACCTAATACTGGATGGAATGGAGACTCTCCAGGGGCAACCAAAAGTTAATATTCAGCCCTACCTCTGGTGAAGTTAGTACAACAACAGAAAAAAAACAACTCGGACAAATCCTAGGGTCTGAAACATTACCTATGAACTCTGGAAGTGTCCTCAAACACTGGTCAGGAATTCTGAATTTTAGTTTGCAGATGAAAACAGTGATTGTTACAATATAGCAAGAACTGTTGGGTTTTGGGTTTGGTTTTTTTCCTCTTTTAATTTGGTTTGTGGGTTTGTTTTTTTTTCTTTTTTTTTTCCTGAGACATGGTCTTATAACAATTGTTAATGCAGAAAGATTGCACAAGGGCAAATAAATTATGCGGGTTGAGAAATGCAAGTGGTTTACATTGCTGTGCAGCCTATCTGTATTCATTACTGGGCCAGTGGGTGTTGGCCTGAGGTATAGTATCTAGGTGTGGATTTAGACTTCCCCAAATTTGGGAAATGCCCTCATACCTGAGGCTACAGAACTGCATAACATTGCCCATGCCAGCACACCAGAACTCACTGCTGTCCCAAAATAATAACAGCAAAAAGAGTACTTCAGCGTAATGACTTGAAGGCCAAGAGATGTACATGTTTTATCTTTTTCACCTTTGAGGTTTATGATTTCAAGCCTTCTCTCTCCAGCCACTGTGGGTGAGACACAGTGTTAGTTTTCAGAAATTCTAATGAAAGAAGGGAGATGAGGCACTAAAAGGAAACACTAAGTATTGTGCAACTTTTGCAGAGTAAAGACAACTGTCAACCTAAAATAATGGGAATAGCAACAAAACTCATTTCCTGATCCAGTTTGGGTCAACATACCCCCCTCTATGTCAAAGATCTGGTTTGTAGAACTTGTCCTGTATTAATGAGTGAAGTAGGAGCTGATGTCTTGTCAAAGCTACCTGGCTCTGTACTTTCTCAATCCATCACTTGTCTTGGCTGACTGTGGAAAGTGTGGCTGAGACGTGAGAGCAGCAGCAGCCCTTCCTTGCAGTCTTGGCCTGACTTCCTATGTGAGGCTTCCGCAGAACAGAAATGAAGTGGTTGCATGTTGGCGGTCACTTTTGCAAGTTTTCAATAGTAAACCAGTTAGGACAACAAATACTAAGTTTAAACGTAGCTAAGAGGGAGGGAAATATCTATATCTGTGAAAATAAGTTGTACTACTGCACACTAATACATGCCAGAGAAGAGCTGCATTTCAGCACCAAATGTTGCTATATATAGATGTAGTCCATCTTTGTAGAACGAAACTGAGCTATAAGCAGCAAGGCTCTTCTTGAAGCCAAAAGTACCTCATAAACTGGAGAGTTTTGCTAGCTCCCCACTGCTTTTTGCTTGTGCTTGATGGATGGTTGTAGGTCCACTGGCAATTCTCCAGACCTGCCTTGGCAATCAAGTGGAACATATTATCCTCTCAGGCAGAACTGCCAAATCCGTTCCAACCTTTCTACTCAGCTGTAAACCCAATTGCTTAAACACAAATCACTTACACGACAATACACTCTATTATAAAAAAATTCCATAAAAGGCTGGAATGGATAACAGCAAATTTATCCTTTCCACTGTTATGATCCTTTGGTCTTTCTTCTTCCAAAAAGGTTGTATTTATTTATTTTTTTATTTAGGAGTAATCTTTGGATGCCTGATCAATATACAGGACTGAGATGATAATGCACTTCAAGATTTTTAGGTAGACATGAACAAATTTGTCCTTCTGCTATAGTGCTCTCTCCATACTTAATTTTTCTGCTCTATGTATTTTCATGCATTTATGAAGATCTAACCCCTATTAACATCACAAAGAACACTGATAAGGTAGTCCAACAAAAAATTAATCTGGATATCCAGCTCTGTAATTTTAAAATCTTTTCAACCTTTTGATCTATTTTACCATTTTTGTCTGGAGTCATTGCCATAGTACATTGCAGTCACTTCAAGCGACTTCCTTCCCTAGTATACGCAATCAAATTTTTTTTTTATGGTAAAGCCCTGCCCATTGCACTACTTGCATATGATATGAAAGCTCATTGCTTTATACAAGCTCTTTCACATCCAGGTCTCACTCATTTCAGAGTTGACCACCACAGCCGCTCTGATGTTCTACTCAGCTGTCAAGTCATTTGAAGCCAAGTCCCATGTCTGAATTTTCAAATGTTGAACCCTCAGTGGAGGTGCTGTAAAGAAATAGCTCAGCTGTAGGTTTCTGGTGGGGTAAGATCTGGGAGATGGTGAAGAAGGGAAAAGGTTCCCTTCATGTCTTCATATCTTATTAACAGCAAAACTTGATAGGCTTTATGCAGGAGAAATGCATAAATGCTCTGCAGTCTGGCACTTGCAGCTGTTACAATTTCAACAAGTTAACATCACATATATGTATGTTTCCAAATTCAAAAGCTATAGGGTCCTACAAGTGACTTCCTTTTCTTCTCTTAGGTAGGACTGAGAAATTTTGGATAAAGTCCAAAGTTTAAAATCAATACAAAGAATTGGTGCTTCTTCCTTTACTACCTTTACATGTGTCAGCAGATAATGTCTTTGAAATTAAGCATTATTTGACATCTGTGTTGTATTATACCATAAAGGAAGCTTACACTGCACTGGCTGCTCTTCTAACACTTGGGTGATTTCTTATACCAACAAAATGGATTGAATGGCTCTTCAGTTTTAATCACAGGACCACGTGATTGATACCAGTTTTATGTGGACATCTATGCAAAGGCACTGTTTGCAATAATTTCTTCTGTCTGGTTACCTAATGAGATTGTTGATTCATTGATTGTGTTGTTCAATAAGCTTTTAAAGACTCGTGGATTTGATTTACACTCTATGAATAAGCTGAGAGAAATTTTGAAACAGAACCCTAGGATAGATACTTATGTCAGCAGAAATAAAGATGTGAGTACTTTACCCTAAGGCATTGTTAATAGGGGTTTAATTTTATTTGATTTCAAATTCAGGGCAGAGGCCAATGAAAATCTCACTAATTTGTACACTGTGGGAACTACATTTGAAAATTGATTGGGGGGATTTGCATAATACAATAGTCTTAGAGCACTGTATGGAGTCTGATCCTTATATTTCATCACTTTTGAAGTAGAGTACTTTTTCATTTTCATACTACCTTGTAAATTTATTCAGTTCTTATAGCTTAGTAATTACTTAAATTATAAAAAATAATTATCTACCAACTTAACACAGTGCTGTTATTACTTTCATGTTGTGTTCCATCATTGTTAGCGGAGTTAACTTTAAAAAATGATTTTTTTTTCCTTGTTGAAATAATTCCATTATGTGAATAAACATGCAGACATAGAAACTTTTTCACTTTGGGGAACATTAGTTCTTCTAATTAGTTCTTCTGTGTGACCTAGTCTAGGTGATGCTGGTCTGGCAGTGGGGTTGGACTGGATGATCTTTCGAGGTCCCTTCTAACTCCTATTATTCTGTGATATTCTGTGATATTGTAAAGGTCTCCTGCTAAGAACATTCCGTAACATCTCTGACTCATGGTTAGGGTAATGTCTGGTGCCACTGGAGAGTCCAGAAGTGATAAACACTGTTGCATCTCAGAAGCAGGGAGATAGCAGGTTTATACTGATAGGAACTTATGTCTTACTATCAGGTAAGGTGGTTACCACTGCAAGAATTATTGGAGTAATTTGTCTAAAAAACTGAGGATAGAGTAAATAGTGAGCTTTCATTACCATGTGGTTCTATCTCTTCACAGAAATTCCCAGCCATATAGGAACCTACTCCTTTCTGCCCAAGCTTCAGCTCGCAGCAGGCTTTGGCCAGATCCTTTCCTGTACTTCTCCAGGTTGGTCCTTAGAGAAGGCTGCTTTGTCCACTGGTTCTAATACAAATTACATTATCAACACTCAAGTCTTTTCCCAAGTTACTTGCATTCATTCATCTAACATGCTTCTTTCCTGCTGTAATTCAAGTTACATCTTTCCTTCTCTAAGCTTTTCTTCTCCTGGGCTTTCTCAGTCACATTTTGCAGTTTACCAATTTCGTCAGTCATCTGATCTTCCCTGGAAATTTCCAAATTCTCAGGAACATCTTATTATTGCAGTCCCCATGAGCATCTCTGGTTCTGTTTTATGCTATCAAATCTTCAAAACCCCTTTTCATTCTGCTCTTTCCTTGCACCATGCGCTTTCCCTCTCCCTTTCTCTCTTATTTTACTTAAGCATTTTCTCTGTTCCTCTTTATTCAGAAGTAGATGGCCTGAGCTTAAAGGCTTATTAAATCATTCAGATAAGTCATGAAATGGCTTATTTGAACTCAAGCAATAAACTGGGGTTAGCTCTTAGTTTTTGTCTTTACTACTTGATCAATTCCAAAAGTTTACTACCCCAGAGAAACGCCAGTCAGTAGTACTCAGATAACTGCA
>NW_010203801.1:26272-27175 GCF_000695765.1 Mesitornis unicolor | reverse complement strand
GATACAATAGATTTTTTTGGTTGTTGTTTGTTTGGTTTTTTTTCCCAACCCTTGACATGGGCCTTATTTTTGTAGCAGATAGAAAACAAGTCTTCTGTTGTGTTTGCGAACTGAGGATCTAATCACTTCCCTACTTCGTATATTCTACTCCAGAAACTCTCTGGTTACCAGAGTCATCAGAAGCAGATGTGTGTCAAGCTCTCCTTCTTGTTCTCAAGTCTTCCATCAGAAGTTTCCTCTTGTCATCGTTGTCACCCGATGCTAAAGGGACAATCATCTCATGAGCAAAAACCATGTGCATGTGAAAGAGAATAAATAGGAATGCCTGGCAGTGTAAAAACACTTAAAAAAATTAACATTAAAACACTGAGTCAATATGTGTTCTACAGAAAGCAGCCAGTCCTAAGCACACTACAGTGGCCGAGCTATAATAATTGTCAGCTGCACTGTCTTCTTCCCATAAGAATAAAAATAGTAGGAAATATGCCATGGAGCATGGTATTTGTATAACTGAAAACTTGATGGAGGCTTAAATGATGAGAAGTATGTGAATATTATCAGGCCATTTGATGAAGAGAAAAACTGATGGCAAAGGTTTATGACCTGTCAAAAGTTACACATGGCACACCACGAAGCTCTGGACTCTACTCCTGCTTTACAAGCCTGTAAAGAGTAACCCAGTGCCTAGGTCTTGCTATGTGGTTCAGATATATTACACTATTAACTTCCATCCTTTTTTTAGTATATTACTTCTCTGATTGCCCATTAGTAATTGGGATAAGTATTACCAGACTGATTTTTGCTCTGGAGCTACAACTGATCAACTACTAATGCTAACTCAGAGCTTTCTGTGTGAGCTGACACTGAGTGAGACTGAACATATGGGAAATTGTAATACTACCT
>NW_010203801.1:0-26241 GCF_000695765.1 Mesitornis unicolor | reverse complement strand
GCTCTTCCCTTAGTATATTATTTCAGCCTCCTCATGTTGTTTCTTCACAGCAGGAGTTTTCCATGCAGCAAAATTACTATGGATAACATATGTGTATACACTTGCAGGGGTCATTCACCACTGTAAATTGTTTATATGATATACAGCACAGTATTCATAAAGGAGAGAACCAAATGTGTTTGAATTTATACATTTTTCTCTGGGGTTATACAAAACTCTTTCCATATTTCTGATAGTCTAAAAACTTTCCCCAGCATACTGGCTCTCACAAATACTGCATGCAGGAAGTGTTTTGAATCTACGGTGATAATTTAAATAAGTGAGAATGAAATTTGGCTAGGATAATCTTGCTAATGTATTGATCTTGGCCCTACTTTTGACTGCCCTTCAGCAAAAAGCTCCTGTGATACACACACTGCTTTTGCTGTGTATTGAAATTGAGCACTGGTGTTAATAGAGGAGTCAGACCATGGTGCGCAGTTTCTTGGATTTGCCTGGGAAATATTTCCTTCATGTGAAGCCTCATGCAAGAGTGAAAGAAGGTGAAAAGGTTCATCTTATCATTAAAAAAAAAAAAAGTAGTGTTATTAAAAAAGGTACTGTTATTCACTGAGGGACCAGCAGAGAAGACAGGAATTCCTTACCACACAGATTCCAGATCCATCTAGGCATCTGTTTGCATTACCATTACAGTTGCAAGGAGAGCATTTTCCTGAGCTGGCACGATAAAATCCTTCTTGGCATCCCTGCAATGAAAAAAAAAAAAGTATTTCCTATGCATATGCATTCAGAGAGTTAGGTTTGGCTGAGAGGCGGGGGAAAGCAAGAATTACAACCACCAGGTCTCCCCAGAGCACACTGCACAACCCCATCACAGCAGACCACACACGTGCTGTTGAACTCGAGTCTGTTCTTTCACTCTCTGCCCTGGTGCTTGCTTTTTTCTGCCTTACAGTATTTATCCTGCCTGTGTCCTGCCCCTGGCCAGCAGTGGGTGCTTGCCTGCGGGTGAGGAGCTGGCAGCTTCTTCCTGCATTTTGTACTAGAAGATGAGTTAACTAGAAATTATGATCCTTATTTAGTAAAGAAGGTTTATTTATAGGAAATAAATAGCATTTACTTAAAAAAAGAAAAGATTTAGGAAGCCTACTAAAAGCAGTCTTTGTACTGGCTTTGATGAGCTTTGGATGAAGAGCCTAGAGGAGACAAACACATCTAGAAAGATCAGCACCCTTCTGAATGAAAGCCATCTGGCTGCTGTGAGAGGCTACCAAAGTTGGGCTGTCTGTCTGTCTGTGAGGCTGGCAAGAAGAACTACAGTTCTTCAATTATTCTTCATGTGACAATATATAAGTGGGAGGAGATTGCATGAAAGATAAAATTTTCCTGTTATTTCTTAGATGTGTGGCTGTGCCTGCTGTACATTTAGTACTTTTGACAGCTTACCAAAGCTTACTAAAATTAATCAGAAGATTGTAAATATCTAAATCACCTTCTTTTAAATACTAATTAGAGCAATAAAATAAGGAATCAGACACACAAACAAAGCTATTAAGATGCCCCTCTAAGACTGGAAAATATAAAGAAAATGAAGGAGGATAGCTTTCATTTGGCATGTTATGTGTAAATTCCTGTTCTCCGCTGAGGAACTTCTACCTCATTAAGCAAAGCTGGTGAGACCTGCACAGGTTGACGTCAGGAGCAATCTCTGTTACTCAGGGAGCACCTGCTCACCCTGTGTGGTCTCACTGTGTCACATATATTATGTTAGATCCATGCCGACTCATGAATTTTTGGATCCTAAATCTCTTACACTTGTCTAACTCTTTTAAGTAGTTGCAGAGCTGATGTGAAGGCTCTAGTAAGTAATTTAGATCTCTGGAAATTATATACCACATTTACAAACACTATACTGTGGCTGTCAGAGCCTGAGATATGCCAAGCTCTCCTGGAATAATTTTTGTGGCTGCCTGTACAACATTTTGTGTATTCTGTGGCTCTTGAGGTCACTTCCTCTTGCAAAAAGTGGGAAAAGTGGGAGGTTCAAGTGAATTAGAAGGCTATAATCTTACATGACTTCTTCTTATATTGTACTGATCTAATTAGAATTTGATTTCCTTTGTCTGTCCCTCTTCCTCGTTTTCCTGGGTTGCCCTGAAATAAAAGATTTTTAGGTTTTTTTTTCTGCACTGGCCTACCCATTGCTTCTTATGCCCACTGTAAACTATGACATGAACAGCAGGTCTACAATATTGAATGCAGCACCGCACAGTGATACCTCCTCTAGCTGCAAAAACTAGCCTATGAATAGTATTGCTAACTATCCATGCTGGTGGCTGTGGCTAATTAACCCTGGCACAGTGCTATGGCCGTATTGCTTCTGGGACCTGAACTTGTACATCTGCATGGTGCTGTAGTTGTAGCTGTGGAGCACTGGCTAGCAAGAGCCAGCAATCCTGAGATCCAGCTGCATGTTAGCTTCCATTCTCAAAACTGGAGAGATACTTCTATCCAGCCAGCTAAGCTGCTTCTTCAGAAAATAATGTATCTTTCGAGATGACTAACAATGAGCTTTAAAAATGAGGTTTGCAGATGAATCATTAATCCAGTTTTATCCCAGAGAGCTCCGAGAAGCTGAGATGAACATAAATGGAAAACTCAGTTGCCTTCACCATTCTTACACACAATATTTTATCTGGTTTGCTTTGGAAACACTTTCTTATATAATAGCTCCTAGGAGGAAAAGCCTTCATACCATAGCCACTTTGGGACAGCAGAAATACTATCTATTTGTACTGCTTGTTTCTTTCAGTTGTTTAGTCTTAACACAGAGCTGAAGGACTGACTCCCACCAGACTAAAGGTTTCAGCTGAATGATTACGCCACACACTGTGGAAGGGAGACAGCTACTTTCTAAATTGGAAACAGATTCTTATCCCAGTGTCTGTCTTGGCAATATTTCTCTCCAGCCATACAGATCTAAGGCATGTTATATTCTCTGATGGCCCTCAACTTGTGAGTGGTCCTAGCTGGTCCATTAGTGTTTGCCCAAAAGCTTTCTTGGTTTTGCAGGTCTAAGCAAAATAATTTTTAACTTGCAATGGTGAAGCTGTACAATGGAAATGTATGTGTGTGTGCAAAGGTGCCTATGCAAATCCTTCAGTCAGCCATAAAGATCATCACCTTATACTTTAACTGAGGGTATGCCTGCATTGCAGCCATGAGTGACCACTAGCCCAGCAGTAGCAAGTTAGGTGCCATTCAGTGCAATGTCACCGCTTCCAGCTGTAGGGGCAGGGTTGCACAGTCTTTGCTGAAGTCTGCTGGGAACCAGTTTACCCCCTGTTCTTAGCAGACATACTTCTCAGTTCCTCAAGACATCTGCCTCAGTTTTGGGTGTCTCTGCTATTCCCGCTGTCAAAGACCCTCTTGAAAATGAGATGCAGGGTCCTAAGTCACCTGGGTATTTTCTGGCAAAATTTTTTTCCCAACTTTATTCAATTCATCACAGAAACTTAGAAGCTGCTGATGCTCACTATTTTGATACAGTTTTTTAAGCCATGGCTTGCATCAATTTAAATCAGAAATGAGATATTGACAATCAATGCTATGAGGGAAGTGGGAATGAGGGGAAAATGGGATCCAGATTGTTTCCTTTGGATTCAGAAGTCTTCTCAGGCATACTCTATTATTCTGATGTATTTTTGTTGCTCCTTGCCCTACTAGTGATAATGGAGTGATCGGTTAGTTGTGCCAGGGCGTGAGCCAGAATCTTATTTATAAAAAGAAGTGTCAGAGTGTTGAGCTAATTGAGGGATTCAAATGGCTGAATGTTCTGGGAGCACAAAATAATTGCACACAAATCACAAACAGGTCTGGAGCAAAATGGAGATCCCTTCCTGAAAAATTGTTATGTAGGCAATTGAGTGAGGAACATTTCCGTCCACTCTCTATTTCTGAATGGTGAAGACAATTAGTAGGCCAACATGCTAGGTCTGCACTAGCAATTATGTCTTCACAATTATTAGAATTTTTTTTTTGCCCAAGGGACAGTGTTTGTTTCTGTTCAAGCTGAAAAGTCCAATCTAATGTGGATCTTGCTGAGCTCTTGAAATCCTTTACATCCATGGTGCATTTATTTCCTCCCCCTTTGTATCTGGATTTAATTACTACATTTCTTATAAACAAGAGCCAGCTGCAGCGCTGAAAGCACTGTGGAACCTGTAGTCATATTCGGTTTCTTCAGACCCTTCTGCTGGCATGGGACTGAAGGTGGAAGACAATCCACATACACAGGGTATGAGTTTGCTCCCATAAGCAGTTTCACTGATTTCATTGCAGCTGCTCCAAATCTGTGCCTGTGTAACTGAGGGTAGAATCAGGTCCCTGTTCCTACCCTGCAGCCAGCGACCAGCAGTTGTGTGGCCATGACAGAGTAGGTTTGTTTGCTGGAACCCTGCCTCTTCTGGCTTGCCTTTCCCAAAAGAAGAGTGCAGTGCTGGTAACACACACAGAGTGTTCTCTGTGGTTACATCTGCACCAGTCAACTGAGGAATGGCAAGTCACTGTCTTATGATCATCCATGTTCATCATGATAATCCATCATCATCCATGTCCATCAGCCAGTGTCAGGCACTGGCTTATGATCATCCATGCTGACTGACAGTTTATTTTCTGCCTTGATTTTTGCTCTTTCACAGACTGTGCTTTTCCTGAAAACATCCAGGTACAGCTTAAAACATGGCATCTGTTAGGATGTGTTCCCACAAGGCAGTCTGTATGGGACTGCTCTTTTCTGGGCAAACATGGAGAAAGCTTCAGCACATGGACATGGTCTGTGTGATGCTACTTGACTAGGAGGTCCCCACACTGCTTTATTCAGTAATTCAGATGTAGCCTTTGACTCTTTCATCTAACAGTAAGAAAACATGGCATATTTCTTTAGTTAGAATTGAAACTTGTGACTTTCCTGTGAATTTATAAAAGCACAAAGCGACTCTTTCTTCCACAATAAAAAGCTCCCTTGGATCCACACCAGTGTTTGTTATTTCCAGAGTTTTCTCTTGAGTGCTGGGGTACACGAAGGAATGTGGATTTGGGGTTAAATGGTTATAAATGGTTATATTCCTTATACTCATGCCTACCAGTCTTGGACCAGGAATCTCATTACATTTGATCCAAAACAAACCCAGAATAAAAAGACCGTGCTTGCCTCCAGGACCATTGTAAGAGGAGAGATGGCTGCTGCATGTGGGGAACTGAATCTGAAGGACAGCACTCAAGGTAGCAGTCACAGCACATCAGCCGCCAAGCCACTGCTAAGCTGTGTCAGCCGAAACGTGGTTGTAGCTGGTGAGCAGTGTTATGCTCTTTGCTGCTCTGCATAGAGTCAAAACGTGTGCTTCCTTCCAAGTCTGAGAAAGATCCTCAGTGGACTGCATGGGTATTTAGACATGAAGGCAAAGATCAAACACTATGGTATTACTTAGTAAATTCTCACTTCAAAGGTCTGTTCAGGATAGCACAAGTGAGTGCAGCCTGGCCACAGCTGAATCCTGTAACTCCTGGGCTTGTGATGAGATGAAAATTAACTTAATTAACTTAATATCCAAAATCTATCTGCAAAAATACAAAGAAGTTCTATCCTGCGTCATAAGCATCTGTACTTTGTGTAGAAGGTGGATTTTTGATGTCAAGAGGAAAAAGTGCACATTTTTTTTTAGTTTCTGGTAGCTTCCACACATAACTTATTCATATGCCAACAGGATTGATAAATGACTGCAGCATAATTTATGGTATGTTACCCAAGCCCTTATCATGCTCTTTTAGCCTTCACTGGAAGAGAATTAAATTAATTCTTGTTATCTGCCATCTGGTGATGGTCAATATGGCTTTGTAAAGGGCGAGTGTCAGAAGGAAGGAGCCAGGCTCTTCTCTGTGATGTCCAATGATAGGAAAAGGGGAAATGAGAGCAAGCTGGAGCATAGGAGGTTCAACCTGAACATGAGGAAAAACTTTGTTACTGTGAGGGTCACAGAGCACTGGACCAGGCTGCTGAGAGAGGTTGTGGAGTCTCCTTCTCTGGAGACATTCAAAACCTGCCTGGACGCGTTCTTGTGCAACCTACTCTAGGTGATCCTGCTCTGGCAGGGGTTTGGACTGGATGATCTTTCGAGGTCCCTTCCAACTCCTAATATTCTGTGATTCTGTGATACATAGATAATTACCTCTTGCTAAGCTGGCATACCACAGCTTGTTCACCTGTTTATCTTGATGGTGTAGCAAGTTCACTGGGCATATAGTTTCATTTTGAAAAGATTTTTGTGCATTTGACTTTTCATTTTTTTCTGCAATCTGACCTGTTCTGTAAAGGTGGTAAAAATATTGTCAAAAGACATAGACTTGAGCGAGAGTCTTAGTCTGAGAACTGTGAAGTCTATCTCTCAGTTGAAACTTCTGTGGACAACTGTGACACATATTATGAATAATTTGCATAATAATATTTTTCACTTGACATAGATTGATCAACAGTTTCAGAACTGTGGGACCCTCAGAAGTCCCCACTGTCTCTTACAGAGTGAAAGAAAAGGAGAAAAAAAGAATGTAAACTCTACTTGAACATTATCAAGTTTCACCTCTGAGCCCAGGGAAAAGAAAAGAGAAAGATGTTGCTCCTCTGATATAAAAGGCATCATAGATCAGACATAGATACTTGTCAAAGTAGGACACATGAGTAAATAAGGCCAAGTTTCTAGTCCATTGATGAAAACAATCAGACAAACTGAGTGGAGCAATGTTCCTTCTTGACAGCTTCACCTCAAGGCGTAATGTTTTTCTGGAAGTTACGGTTTTGCGAAACAGAAGTTTAGGACTTAACATAATACTAAATCCCTGAAACTCTCCCATATTTTGCTATGCAAGAGTTAGTGAATAATCTAATTATCCTCCATCCACTTAAAAATCCATGTGTCTAAAAAAGAGACCAATCTCCTGGAAGTGCATGGCATTGCCATGGAAACAACAGCCCTCTGCTCCCTGGAGATGTTTCCAAACCTAGCTCAAACATGCTTGCTTTTGTTTATTTTTTTTAAGAGCAGTATTTGGAATTGGCAGCCACAGTTCTGAGGCCTTTTTGAAGATTGTTTGCTTAAGCCAACTTGAGATAAATAGCCTTCTGCCCTTCCTAAAAAAAAAGATGTTTTCCTATGTGAATATCTCCCATACTTTCATTTATGTAATTATTTATTAGAAATAAGAACATTTGACAAAAAAGTCTGAGAAATCATTCCTTTACTGTACATTTTATGTGCTTCCAATGTCTCTGGTTTCCTCAGAATAGATAGAACTCTTTTCTGAAGAGATTCCTGGTGTTTGTCACCTACAATAAGGTCTTTACGTTCAGATATGCTCAATCTCCAGCCAAGTGCTCACAGAAAGCATGCCAAATTTTCAGCATTCAGCAAGTCCCACCTGATACGTCTATGTCAGCCATGAAGACAGTCCTAGGCTGAAACCCAGAGGACCTCCATGCCCCAGGTGCAGTGCTGTGCAAACACACCTGTGGCTGTGCTAGTGCAGGGGCATTCTGGCCAGCAGCCCCCACAGCTGGGCAGTGGGAGTGTGTCTGTAGGAAGCCCAAACCACAGCAGGCTGGGAGTTATCAACATGGAGACATCCACATGGGAAGAAGCCAGCTAGACACTTTCTGTATGGTTTAATTCCTTCTGTACTAAAATGTGTCTAAAGTAGGTCAGCTGTGCCTGTTGCTCTCTACTGACTGTGAAGAGGGGCTCAGAGGGCTAGCTGGTGTATAGGTGCCTGTACAGCATACAAAGCCTGAGGAGAAGAAATCTATTGCACATATCAGGTGTGCTGTGCTGTGTGGAACTGTCCATGTTGCAGCTGCTATGATCTGTCCAAACCACTGGACACCCTGTGCCTTTGGAGAAGTGCAAAGGATTCTGACAGTCTGTCCCACCAGTCGGTATCTTCAGGTAGAGAAAGTGAATGCATCTAAAGGAAACCTTGGTGTCTGCAGTCCCAAGCGATTCTCTTTCTACATTTGAGTTGGGTTGGTTCCAGTTCAGAGCATGATCATAGGATATTTCCCTTTGTCTCCTCTGATATTTAGAAGTCACTCTCCAAGGGAGCTGTATTATATCACCCTACACTGGTGCCACCTTTCCCACTGAATACTTATGCATACAAAAATCTGGAAACAATCTATTCAGCCCATCTCTGAGATACGTTTTTCTTCTTTGGGCGAGAGAAAGTATATATATATGCTCGTACCTTTAGTAAAGCTATAATTCTTAGGAAGAGTTTTAAAATACTGCTGGACATTTACAATTGGAAAATGATTTTATTGCTGCTAGTAGCTCAGTCCTGCTTCAACTTTTTAGCTTTGAACAACATATAACATATTTAGGGAAGAAATGTGTAGGAAATTATTATTAAGATTTTGTACTGTCATCCAAAATACTTGATGCTCACTGCAAACAGTGACTCTAGCTCTAACACATGTTAGTATCCCGTTTTACAGAACAAAACTGATCCTGCCATCATGTTAGTGCTGTCGTGTTCTTTCCTGGCTCCAGCTGCAATTAAACACTGCAGATACAGCTGGGAAGAAGAACTGTGATGCTATGAGCGACTTTGACAATCTGCAGAGCTGCTCACTTGAGTAAAAATCCCTGAATAACTACGCAGCTTAGATCTAGCATAGAAAGGAGCACGGCCCCATTCTAAGGACAGCTTCTGGTCCCCTTCAAAAGATACACATTTTGCTTTGCCAAACTTGGGTGTAAATAAACAAAGTGAGTGACTCCATGGACATCCTAGCTTAAAACCACTCTGGGTAGGCACAAATTATATGGGTTATCATGCTTGGAAAGCATTAACTAGAAAGCAATCTTTTGTACCTCGGTCAGATATTTGAGACTGCTTCTGGTGTTTCATTCAGTAAGAAAGTACTGAGGGCACCAACATGACTTCTACACCTGCTTTTCAGCTCAGGATGTAATTGACTTCCAGTATGTTTAAACATGGACTTTTAAAATCCAGACTGCCAGTTCTAGACTGATGGACATTTGACCATTTCTTGCTCCCTGGGAGCAAAGCAACAGACGTTTCAAATTCCTTCAGGTCAAAGATGTGTTTTTCATAAGTACAGACACGAAGATTTAGTTCTTCTTCAGTCTGCTGGGAAACTTTATGCAAACAAAAAGAGCTGCAATAGCACTGTGCCCCACTGTCCTGACCTTCCTGCCCTTGGTGACCTGCAGGACAATCCTCTTTCCATAGTTGCGAAAACATAAAATCCAGCAAAAGTACAGTACATACTGTGTGCAACTGCAGCTCGGTGCCAGCTCATGCTACTGGTGAGCAGTGCACTCAGGAGCTCTGGGCTCTTTGCCCTCTTACACAGCCACCATGCACTTTATTGACTACGGAAAAGGTGCTTAACTGCTGGAGGTTACATTTGGGCTCGAGTGTTCAGCATGTATAGCATTTGGGAGTACCTTGTGACTGCAAGGGATCTCAAAAGTGTGCGTGTACATGAGGATGGACAAGGGTTAAATAGGGGGAAATTATATGGCTATGTTCGCTCTGCAGGACCCTGGTGATGACTCAGCCATGCTGGTTGCTTACCTCAAACTGAGTGGACTCACATGTTTACTAGAAAACCTATGAACAGCACTTACTGTGTAGGGTCAGCAGACAGGAAAACCTGCATGCATTTCTCCCTTTTCTGAATGCATAGGCAACTGCACTGGGCCTATTAGAGACTGAGTTTACCAGACTGATAGGGAGTTTATTAATTAATGCTCTGGTTTGAATGGTCTACATGGACATGCCTTTAAGTTATGGAGATGGAGCCCTACTTCTAGCAGGTGACAAACTGACAAAAACTTTTATCCCCATCTCACTTCTCATTCAGTCAATGTTCTATTCATCCAGGAAGCGTGAAGGAATTTGATGGCAGCTCCAGTATTGTCTTAATTGTCATTCATATAGCTGCAGCTTTTTACAATCATAACTGTATAATTGCAGATCATTTGCTTATCAATTTCTGCTGGCTCTCGTGTCTCCAAGATTTGGATAGATTTGAATTTACCAAAAGTGAAAGAATAATTGCGTAGATAGAGATTTGTTTGGTTACAATTTCCTCAAAAGCATAGTGAGTACTTGTAGCAATGAGGGGTTTGCTGCAGATAGCATGTTTCAGTAGGTCCGTTTATATATAGTGAGGCATTGATTAAATCCATGGCTCCTCAGTTTATATTTATAGCACACATTCACTCTAGTTTTTATTTATAGGTTACCTTTTAGTCTTGTCTATATTATATGTCTCTCTTGTTGGCAACGAAGCTTGAATGTCATTTAAACAGTCTTACAGTAAATGCAAACCAGATGAGATGGTTGTTCATTGGCTCTTCTTGGGGGAGGCCTCTGTACTACTCTTGGGCTGCTTCTATTAATGGAGCATCTGAACATTACACTGATGGGTTATGGATCTCCACCTGCCACCATTGGCTCCCACAGCTTTTCTGCTGTTGCCTTGTTCTCTACTCATGCTCATGTCCTCCCTGTCCTGCTTTCCATTTGTCCTCCTACTCCTCTTCTCCACTTTGCCTTTCCCTGCACCTGGTTCTAGTCACTCACGCACTTCATGACATACCCTTCACCTCTAATCTACTAACAACAGTAGTTTCATTATCTTGTGTGAAAGTAACTAATCTCACTGAACAGATGAGAAATTCATCACCTTATTTCTGTGTGTGAGCTCTTCTGTCCCTAACTACATTCATAAGGTTATTGGGACTCAAGAAGACACATTCTTCTGCTCATCTTTTGTGTGACCATGAACATAACTCTTTCACTCAGTTTCTCTATCTGTAAAATGGAAAAATGGCCATAGTCTCACAAAATCACAAAATGGTTGAGGTTGGAAGGGACCTCTGAAGGTCATCTGGTCCTATCCCTCTGCTCAAGCAGGGCCACCTAGAACTGGTTGTGTGGGATAGTGTCCAGATGTACCCAGTGTATACCAGCGCAGTGACACAAGTCAACAACTTCACGTTTTTTAAGAGAAATAGTCAGAAGCACCAGGAGTAATGAAAATCTCCACATGGGCAGACATTTCTGGTAGTCATGATTTGCTCATTTCAGATGCCTGCATTGAATATAAAGAGTGAATATAAAAAACTTCCAGCCTTTTTAATCCAGTGCTGAAAGAATATTTTTTTTGGCTCTCAGTTAAACAGCCATGCTTTAAAGCCATTTGCATATTTACACAGCACTGCTTGGCACTGTGCCATCTTTCCCATTTTTTTCCTCCATCCTTTCTGAGACCACATTCTTGTATTTGAGGACAACTTTTATGAGTGACCTACAAGGATTTGCTGCCAAAGAACACCAGATATATGAAAAGGATTAGTCAAAGAGAGTAGGGAGAAAGAGAAAGAATTACATTTCAGTGTTAAAATTTCACATGAAAAGTTGACACTAAATTTGTAGGAGAGCATTTAAGATATTTAAGGTAAATCTGTTTTCTTCAATTCATATGAGAAAGAAGATATGAATATGGAAAAATCTATTTGATGTAGAAGTTTTGTTAAAATATCTTTCAGTACATTTGTTTTTGTTAAATACAATTATTAAATCATTTTCCTCTTCTTGAAGAAACAATGAAGAGCTAGAGCTCTTACTGAAGGTACAAATAACATTAGTTCTGCTGATAACTTCCCCTTTTAACCTGCTCTGTTAATTTCTCTTAGTTTCTACGTGCATATTCCTAGATCAGGTCTTGGCTACTGAGGACCTTGCTGAGTTCTTCCAACCACTATATTAAACTATGACTAAATTTAAAAATAAAATGCCCCAGTGATGCCCTTTCTAAGACCTGTTATATTTTACTCTAGCTCAGGTTATCATTTGAAGAAATAAATGGATTTAGAATTCCTAGACCTTTAGTAATAGCAAATTCAAGACTATCTTAGTATTTGCACCTATAAATCCCTGTGAAGTGATATTTCAGAGGGATCTTTGTCTTTCTCTGGAGAATGAGACTCTCAGAAGTTAGTAAAGGAGTTAGTTAGTTAGTTGGCCAGATATGCTCTACCATCAAAGTAATCATAGAGATGGACAGAACTCCTACTCTACACCATGAGCTACTCCATAACATGCAGACAAAAGCAGATATCTGCTCTGCAATTTTATTTATTCTCCATTGTTTTTTGTTAAATTTATCTGAGCGTTGAAGCCTCACAAACCTAGAGAACTAAAAACAAATAAGATTGCTCACCAGTTTCCCCTTAGGCTCCTAAGCTCTATTTATAATTTCTGTAAGCCTTCATTACCTCTGGTCTACAGTATCAAATTCTTCAGAACTAGAAAGGTCACATTCTAACTGTTATTACTGGAGAACTGAATTCAGTGTGTGACATCATAGCTAGACAGTTAATTACCCCATTTAATAGGACACTACAGCTGTTAGAGAACTGTCTGCATGCAAAAAGCCACTCTATTGTATTTACCATTTCAAGGGCAGAAATCTCATGCAAATTAGTAATTTGCAATTTCAAATTCATTTTTAAAATTGTAAACATTTCTGAGAGCAACACATTTTTTAACTTAGTCTCCAAATCAATATTCATGTTAGCTTTATTATAAGCACCTGGGTGTAGTACATTAAATTCCTGTACTGGTCTCTTAAATTTCTGATACTATTAACTGTGAAATATTTATTACTTTCAGTGCTCCACTGATGTTGTAAATTAGGAATTAACCAGAAATTGGTGAAGTTTTGGGCACAATGTTGGTAATCTTTTTTTATCCACTTATCTTGACAGGTATTTCAGTTCTAATTACATTTAATGAGATTACAAACTGAAGCAATTATGTCTATTACACCATAACAAGCTTTCTGTTTTGTTATTCATCTTCCAAATGTAAAAGCAAATTCTTTCTTGCTGAAATAATAATTCAGCGAAAACCCTCAATATTGTTGCATATTCTTATTTTTTAAATTAAATTCTGAGTTGAGATAGGTTCAATTACAATTAAAGCCTCACTAGGTGCATTTGCCTTAGATCTGGGTAAATTAATAGAATAATGGGTTTTTCTGGGTAAGTGATATGAAATGCTCATTAAATCTGCAGCGGTGTATTTCTGTGAAGTTCAGTAGTTTGAATTTTCAAGCATAAAAAAATAAATAAAGCAGCAACACTGGTTTTGAATCTGTAATCTTTTTTAGTAAATGAACTGTTCAATGAGTGATGAAAGAAACGAAGCTTTATTTTCTCTTGCTATTGTCCTTTCTGTCATCCCCTGAGCATGGATCTCAATATTGTCCCTTTTTGTCAGCATCCCCAGTGATGCTCCCACCTG
The DNA here is from genome assembly GCF_000695765.1 of Mesitornis unicolor. Lineage (NCBI taxonomy): Eukaryota > Metazoa > Chordata > Aves > Mesitornithiformes > Mesitornithidae > Mesitornis > Mesitornis unicolor. The sequence continues at coordinate 12,849 of NW_010203801.1, read as the reverse complement.
AGAGCACAGGGCTGTGGCTGGTCTGGAGCCATGCACACTGTGTCTGCCCAGTCTGCAGCTGCTAAAGAATATGTCTGGCGACTCAATTTAGTCTGGTTTTCCAACTGTTTCCCAGCTGTGTTAACAACCTCACACTGTAAGATCTCAATCTCAATTATGTATACAGAAGGGTTGAGCTCTCCTCAGAATTCACTGAAAAAATTGTGATTGCCTTAAGCAAGACAGAACAAGGCCCTAACTTAGTAACAGCCTAATTTGAAAACTTCATTTGCTGACTTACCCCTGACAATTGGGAATATTTGTATATCATCTGAGGAGTTATCAACTCATCAGCTTCCAAAACAGAAGTTTATTTCTGATTATAATAAAGCACAGATTATGATGCTGATGGAAACCATCTTCCCAAAGTTTTAGACAAAAAGCTCAGAGCTTGCTAAAACTAGAACTAGCAAGGCTGAAACTACTTGCTCCAATTCTAGGTAAAATCGTGCTGATGGGAAGATACAGAAGAAAATATATCTCTATTCCTCCCTCTTGCATAGTAGAGCTAGCAGTCGGAGAGAGAGTGAATATGGTAATTGCACGTAGATAATTCCTAAACCATTAAGCAAAGCAGACCATAGACAACAGGGAAAAAATGACAAGGAACCCCCTCCTCAGCCCACTGTCACTCTATATTCTTGTTCCTTGCATGAACTTTTGCATGCCTCCCTTGTGACAGTGACACAGTAACGGTGACTCCTGCAAAAACCAGCTGAAAGCCAGATGGATTTATGCAAAGCAACAACGTTATCTATTACCTTGACTAAGTAATTGTATTTAATTTTTTAAAATTTCCTGTGTTGAAAATGTTTCCAGACTGTTACCCTTTCCCCAGTCCGAGTGGAAAACAAAATGCCATTCAGCAACAGAGATGGGGTTGGATCCAACATAAACATTTCCCAGCTAGGCATTCTCCATAGAAGCACACAGTCATTTTTTCCATATACAGTGGGAAAGACAAAGCCTCTGCTTAAAAGGCATTCTTTTCCAAAAAGGGGAGGGCTAAAATGTTTTAGCTGTCTGTAAACTGGCTAAGGATTAGAGATTAATACCAGTCTCTGCTCTAATGTACTTATTACTACAGCTACCAAGTAAAAAAACTTACTCTTACACATGCTAACTGTTGGAAATAGAAAATCTGCAGTTGGAAAGGTAGCTATTTGATTTTCCTCTTCCAAACAAAATGCCAGGTTCATTCAAGGATGACGATTTACAGGAAAAAGGCTAAATCTGCATTGTTTCCTTATTAACCACCCTCCACCCAGTCTCCACAAAACATTCACATGAGATGGGGGTTCTGAGTCATACTTTCTGCTCTTGAGTCCCCCAGATAAGTGAGACATAATCAGTTGACAAACTGCAGCACTGCCTGAGAGATTTCCAGATGGATACAAAAATTTTCAAGGATTGGAAAAGTGGCCTTTAAAGCAGGTATGACTGTGCTCATGGGACACTGTTAAAAAGGAGAGGGTAAATCTGAAGCTTCCTTTGACTTCTCTTTTTCAGTGATTTCCCCCCCCCCCTTGATTTCCTGGTTTGATTTTGCAGCTCTTCGAAATGTTGGAATCACAGCAGAGACATGCAGTTATCTGTGTGACCAATAGCCATGGCAGCAATTTTAAAGCCTGTTAGCATGAAACACAAGCCACGGTGTGAAAAACTTGAAAGATAAAGAGAGAGCTTTCAATCATCTCTCCTTCCCAAGGGTGGCCCAATTGTGGCTGAAATAGGCAGCTGCTTGAGACGACCCATGGGAAGGTGTCATATTTTTGGGCTGTTCTCAGAAATAGGATTTCCCCCTTGATGGTGCTGGTGCTTGTAAATGTGAGGGAAGGAAGTGAGAAAGCTCAACATAGTTAGATTTGTACTACAAGCCTTACATCCAGCTTGGAGGTGGGCAGAGATTGTTCTCTGAAGGAAGAGAGGAAAAGTGAGGGCTAAAGAGAAGGAATAACTTGCCCTGATCTCTCACTGCCTCGATCCATGGCTTGTTTCATCACAGGCATGGTCTGATATTGAAGAACTTAGTTTCCTGCTGGCTTAAAGTAGGGGAAGAATACATGCATCAAGAGAAGAAAAAAAACCAAAACAATCTCTTTCCTCATCCTTCACAAAAATCCCTCACTCAAACACCTGTTTCCAACTGACTTAAAAGTAGTTAGCTGGTGCTTTAGAGACTCTATTGAGCCTCTGCAGACAATCCTCACCATTGATGGGAAGCAGGGAGGCACAGAAAACCACAAACCTGCCAAAAGCTGAGTGTGGCACACAAATCCCTTCTGACCTTACACCATGTCTAGACCTTCAACATCTGCTCACCTTCCCCTGGATCCATGCCAGGTACTGGTGCTCTGGAGACCTTGCTGACCATCAATGAGCCAGGCTGTGTTAGCTTTTCTGGGGCACCTTGCTATGTAGGATTTTATTGGGGTAGAAAAGGCTGTGCTGTGTTTTGCCTTGCCAGCTCTTTATTTTTTAATTATTTTTTTTTTTTATGCTGGAGCAAATTGTCTCCGGAAACATGCTTTCTTCCACAGAGTGCTTTCAAGGAAGGGTCCCTGGAGCCAGGAGTGGGGAGCACAGCATAAGGGCGTCATGAAGAGCAAGTTCTCTGTGGCCCTCCATGGGCTATCATCCAGGCTTAGAACTGGAAAACAACAGTGGGAAACCCTAGAACATATTGGCCTTGCATTAGCCTTGGCAGAAAAGAAGTCTGGAAGTCTGCTTATCTCTTGCTGCCCAGAAGGGCTTTCATACAAAATTAACAGGATGCGATGGCAACAGGGTACCGTACAGCCCAGAAATTATTCAGTATAGATGCTGGTTCCATGTGCTTTTTCTTCCACCTGACACCATCGATGAAAGGCTGAATGAGTTCATTTTTATTCATTTTTCTTGGGAAGACAGAGTCAAACAATGATTCAGAGCCTCACAGTTTTAGCTAAAATGGCTATTTTTACAGATCGTAGTGGAAATTGTCCATGCAGATAGATTCTTTTTATTCACTAATTAGTAAATTATGTTTCAAATTGACATTCAAGTGTGCCAGTTCTTCCCATATTCCCTGGCTCCCATATGTCATGACTTAAAAAATAGTATTTTAGTTCTTCTTACAGTCTCGTAAACTTGGAATAGTAATTTCTAAAATATTTTTCACAAGCCTCTATTATTCTTTGGCTCATACTAGGTATCTTGGTAACTCTTGAGTGCTGGGGTTTTAGCACTGTTTCTTGCTGGTTTGTCTTAAAAGAAAAAGAAAAGGTGTTCTAATATTTCTGAAGTATTTATTACAAAAACAAACACAGTATCTAAAGAAATGCACAATATGACAAAGCCAGATCGTATTTACTGCATTTCAGTCAATCTCTGTTTGCATTGACAAATACACATTGTATGGATCCTGACTGACAGTTAGGAATATCTCTTTGAGATCATTCAATGGCAAAGAATTAGATTTCAAAAACTGTGGAGCTATAACAGCTTTTTATACAGTACTATTCAGCAATTGTTGAATCTTGCATTAGGATGCATAACCCAAACATCCCCAGCTCATGGTGGTGTCTGAAAATGAACTGGGATGAAATCCAAATGCTCAAGAGGACCAATTAAAATATAAAAACCAAGAGTGTCTATATTTTGGTGTTTGATATCTAAGTTCAGAAGCAAATTGTAAATTATCAGTGGCTGGTTATATATACTAGGAAACCAGACCTATTTAACACAGCTCTTGAACACTAGGAGCTCTAATTGTTATCAGTTTAAATCAGGACAAGTTCTCCTTCAGAAACCAATTCTTTTATTGCTTCTCATGCCCCCTGGAAAAACTGGACTTTTAATTCCTTCCTTGCTTCCCATGTCATGAATAAGAGTGGGCATGAAATGCCTTTTATTGGTTTTCACAGCCCTGAATAAGCTTGAGGGCACTTTGCTGGTACTTGCCCAAAACTCTGTGGGAACTCACTGCAGTGGAGTTTAAATTGCATTGTTCTGGTGGGTGCTTTATGCACCTTCTTGAAATGGAGAACATTTCCCACTATCCATCTGCTCCGTCCTGTGCGTCCATTTCCTACAGCTTCCTATGATTTAAAAGGTTTGAGGTCTAGTGGCTCCACTCCAAGCAGCTGATTTTCATTAAAACTTTGATGAGAAACTTAAGCTGGAATCACAAACATCTGCAATAAAACTTCCTCCCCACTAATAGACATTTCTCAGAACATAACCTTGTTGTACCAGAAAAAAACAGCAGCTAGAAATCCAAATTGCCCATTATGGGAGTTAACTTAACATTATCTCGAGGGTCTGAAATGAATTCATTTAAAGATCTGCTTTTTTTTTTAAAAAGGTAGATGCAGTTCCCATTAGCTTAAAAGAATATAAAGGTTTCTGTGAAGCTAAAACCCTTTTTGGCTCACACCTCAGGATTAGGTCTTCTGCTGCTTCTTTTAGTGCTAGTTTGTTTTGAACAGATTAATGCCACAAGTAAGGATCAAACTGTGGTTTCTCTAAACAGTCTGCAAGACTTTCTGTTCCAACCTTTACAGGGAAAGGGTAGAGGCAGTTTGGTGCTAGTTTGAGTCTTTGTTAACAAGTGGCTGAGACTTATGATTGCTCTCTTTTTGTATATTTAATGTGAGCCATTTTAGAGAGGCGAGTTTGTCACAAGTCTTGTGCTAATTGCTTTAGTGAACCAGAAAGAAAACAACTCAAATACTGTTTCTTTCTCTTGAAAATTTAGATAATCAGCTGCTGGTCAAGTCAGGTGAGAAAAAGTGGTTGTTAAACATGTCATTTTAACATGTAAGCTCCAACAGATAACTTCTGCCTCTTACTTTCTCTTACAGTAAATGACTAATTTTGACTTGACTCTGATAATTGTTTCCTTTAAAGGACTTCGTTTGCCTCTCTGCCTTTCCCCTGAGCCAAAACCGCTGATGCTGGAAGCAGTTATCATCTTCCATCCATCCAACAATATCATGCCTTCCTTCACCCCGGGAATTGGCTTGCTGCCCTGTCCCAACTACTTAGGTTTTTTGTCTTTACTCTTAAGGCTTTTGATTATCTCATTCTAGCTCTAATTTTTTCATCTCCTTTGTCTTCTTCCTGGTTTAGTTTGTTTTCTTTCTCACTATTTGCTTCACTTCTTCTTTCCATAGAGGACATCTGAAATGGTATTTTCTTGCTTGGCAAGTGTCTCCACAGAATGTGTATCTTCCCTTTCTTCCACTAATCCTTCACATGCTCATCTCCTGTAATGGTGTGTTTTTGATATTTTCTTGACCTCACATAGTCATTTACATCAGAATGAAATGAGCCTTTTTTCTGGATATCACTTCACATTCATTTTAGATTAAAATGAATGACTGCACAATGTGAATCACAGGGAATCATTAGCCATACTTTCTAGTATTTGAAGTCTTGTACCATTGTTTATTCTCACCTTAGACTCTGTAAGGAACTGTCTTCCTACTGAGGAACAAAATCTACACCTATATAATTAAAAACATCATATCAGTGGGATTTACAAACATAAATGCTGACAGTGGCAGGCTTCAGACACATATAGTAATGTATGACCCACCTCTTATTTTAAAGGCGTGTGTTTGATAGTAGGTTATAACTGTTCTCAGAAGTTACTTCTGGTTTTCAATTTTAACTCTGTGCCTCACCAAAACTGGAAGTGTTTCACCACCTCCTTTCCTTCTGCTGTGTCCAAGCTAATGAGTGGAACCCCGAACCAAAGATTTCTGATGTGTGCCACTTGCTTGTTTGCTTTCATTTGATATTTTTCTGTCAGTTTTAAATCCCTTGCTGCCATCTCTGATGAGCTGGGTCCAGGGCTTCCTGCTCACTCTCCTTCTGCTTCTCACTTTCTCCCCATACACATCAGGGTTCAGCACTGTAACATCTCCCAGGCATCCACTTACTGTGTTTGTGAACCAAGGAACCTAAACATCTTAAATAGCACACAAGCAACAAAGTACTTGACAGAGTGTTTCACATATTGATCTGCCTTTTGATAGACAATCCAGCACAACTAGATACATTTTCCAGTGTTTAATTACCTTTAAAATTAAAAGTTGTAACTAACTTGTAGTCTGAACTGGGTGACCCTCAGTTTCTATTTGTTGCATATGATTAGACCTTCATTTCTTATTATTAAATTTTTTGTTGTCTGTGTATGTGCTTACACAGTGAGTTCAAAGTTTTTTCCTAACACTCTTATCCTTCTCATGAAACTTCTTCTGAATAATTTTTTAATCAATTTATAAGCATTTTTCTTGAAACAGGCAGAGAGCTAGATACATTATTTCATGATGGTCACTACCAGTGCTCATTATGCAGGTAACATGACATTTCACTGGGTGGAATCTAGTTCAGTTAATTTAAACATCTACATTTTGTGCCCCGGCCTTTAGCTGATTAATAAAACTGACCTGAAGTGAATACCTAATATAGTTCTTATAGAGGAAGAGGCTCCTTTGAGGGCCTCCACAGAAAACCACTAGGAATTAGAGGTTTTAAAAACCTAGTGTCTCCATTACTGCATGGGGAATTTGGGTTTATGCTTGAAGACGGTGCCTGATTCATATTGAAAACATTTAGGCACAGCTTGTGTGCCTAAATTAGGTGCACTGGATCACATCTTGATTAACAGCTAGTGCACCAAGTTACTAGGTATTGCCTAAGGTCCAACTCAGATCCATGGTCCACTCTGTGGGTGTGTGGGTACAGCATGTTAGCATAGCATGGAAAATGTAGTTAGTCCCCTTCTCTCTGCCATCAAGAAGATTTCATTCAAATCCAAGGCACAGAAAATCTCCACAATAATGTTTAATTTGAATTTTTGAACCACTTCTCCCAGTTCTTCTGAGTTTAGGGTTGCCAAACATTGAAAATGAAGAGAAGTGGAAAACTGAGAAATACTCACTAATATGTGTTTACATGAATTGGGGTCTCCTGTTTTTCTACAGGTTCATAATACCAAGCTCTTACCAAGATTTAAGAACATCCCACCAGTCTCAGACCTTGCAGATTCCTGAACTTGTGTAGAGCAGAATCAGAAAAACACCGTCCAGCACCTGCCCCACACACTGAAACACCATTTCTGCCCTCATCTGTGCTCTGGCTTTACAGCGGTGTGTTTTGCGTCATGGCTCACTGGCACCACAGTCCACCAGAAAACATCATTCGGGGCCCTGTAACTCTTCCTGGCAGATCTGCCCCCTTTGTATAACTTGGCACTATTCAACGTGACTAACGGGCTCTGTCTGCTCGGTTTCTGTCTGCTGGGAAGAGCAGTAGGCCTGAGTCAATATTTAGACGAAGGAGCTGAATCAAACCACACTGTGTAAGGGAGTTTACTCTGTGGTTCACTGTGAGCAGTGGGTTAAGAACTTGGGCTTCCAAAGAGGCTAATTCAAACCTGCTGGGATAAACCCTGTTCCCGGGGCTGAGGGAGGGGAGGTGGGTTGTGGGAGGGGGAAAAGTTCCTTGCTTAGGTGGGAGACTACCACACCATCTCTCTCTCTAGCCCCTACATCAACCTCCAGGCTTAAAGCTTGTTCCCCTGGTCCCTTTACCAAGTGCTTACATGAATCAATGGGTAAGCAGGTTCTCACTGTTACAGAGCCATCAGCCCTATCCAAAAAAAGCATCCTACTGGGACTCCTTGGAAACTGCCATGGAGGTGGGCCCTGAGATGCAGTAGTAAGGTCATTCTGTAGCTAGCAAAAAGTTCTGAAATTCTGGCTCCTTCCTCATGAAACCATAGCATCCTACATCCTTGGTGTGATGATAGTAGGCAGCCTCATGCATTCGCAACATGGGATTCAGAGTCTAAATGCTGCCATTGCAGGGGCTGAAGTAAATGTCTGGAGCAAACACCAGTTAGTGAGTCTATTAGTTTGGAATGTACAAATGAAACTTCAGGGAGGATTGAAATGGGTGAAGGAGACTAAAGTGTTATTCCTCTGCAATGACCAATATGTATCACAGCACTTACCTAAGGTAAAGTCAATATTTTGAACAACAACAGTATATTGAAGTAAAGCAATGTGCAGACTGTCTTTAGGGAAACTATACTACACAATCATATAGAGAAAGGCTAATAATCCCTTGTGCCCATTATCCTGTGAAATCAGCTACAAAACCCATCTGGCTCTTAAATCAGGCATTTCATTGAGGGACTTTCCATGTAGTAAGCAACAGGTGGCAACGCAGCTTCCTGGGGCTGATCCCAGGCCAGGGGAGAGGAGCCGTGCATCCCACATCATGGAGCCCGTCCAAGCCTGGGATGGCTCCTGGGAGCCCCTACGCTGAGCAGAGCAGGGTTTAGCCTCCAGTTTTCTCACACAGGTCATGTTTCGCACCATGTCCCTGGCAGTATGGGCAGCCATTTCCCAAGGCTGCCCCAGAGGCTTGGAGCCACTGCAGTGGTGGGGCAAGCTCTGCCCAGCCCCATAGTAACCCTGGCTGTCTGAAGGGCTTGTGCACTTATTTACATGGCTGTTTATTCTGGCAATTGGAATGCAGGGGGAAAATTAGCCTTGGGATATCAGAGACTGCAATCTTGATATTGTCATAGTGACACGGCTGTGCTAATCTCACCTCATTTTTGGATGTCATGCTAGAAGAACTTTTTTTTTTCCATGACCTTATGTAACTCAATTTGCCTCCTACTTTGCATCTCCCACGCATGAGACATTACTGCCCCCCTCTCTCAGTGTATGCTGGAGTAATTTATTGTTTTCTCAAGCTGTATTTTTGACTAGTCCTTTCCCAATGCAGCCTTGCTAGAATAAGGAGTATCAACCAATACCAAAATGCAGGGGTTGCAGGAAAATTTTCCACTGTCAAATTGCTTCTCAGATCTCTCTAATTTCATTTGTCACTAATCCCAACCGTACACTTTTTGAAAGTCTTAAAATCTCTGCAGGTGTTTTCTCTGCAGGCAGTTTCCTACATGCGTTTGATTTATTCTCCCTGCACTCATCACTAAAAGGAACTTCAGATTGTGGCATTCAGAGACAAAAGCATGAACTTCCACAGTACACTGTTTGCCACCAAATTTTTTTCTCGATGTTTAGGTGAATTACAATTCCAAGAACTACAACAAGGCAAGTAGAAAAGTGTTGTGACAATTAACCCTTGTAAAATAGCTCTGTTTGGACAGGCCTGTTTAGTTAAGTTGGCAGGAAAGTCAGACGTGCTAAGCCAGCCTCACTGCAAAGTACAGCAGCTGTCTGCTCACAGCAGGCAGGACATGTGTACATTTTGAAGTCTGAACTGTATCTCGCCAGTACTGAAATGCAACGTCTCAGACCCCCCACAAAAAAAAGGAGAAAATCCTCTGGTATCGCTTTAAGGATCGAATGATTAAGCTAACGTTAACCAGATGAGAGCTTCAGGACAGACAGATGAAAGCAGAAAAGTGCAGACACCAGAGAGAGAAGGAAGTTACTGTACCTCAGCAAAAGGCACCCAAATTCCAGTAGCTACTGCCTGCTGCTGCCCTCTGATAACAGTGGCTTCTTGCGCGCTGACCGCTGAGCTACCTTCAATGTCAAACAGAAAGACGCCTCCCTCACTCGAGGCTGTGCTGGAGGAGAAGCATCTCAAAAAGAATAATACAGGAGAAACAAGGGGCCAGGCGGAGATCAAAGCCATTTCCTCCCCTTACATCCAGCAGTGGTCTTCTAGCGTCTCAGTAATTGTTTACCCTCTTCTGCAATCAGCCTCCCTTGACTTAGTGGTGCCTCAGTTATTTTAACTTTCTTTCAGCATTCAGTTTCCAGATGTGGCACTTCAAGGCAGTCTAACCAGATCCTTATTTAAAAAAAAAAAAAAAATAAGGGAAGAAAAGAGCTTTTGCTGCCTCCTTCGTTCACTCTCTGTGCCTGTGGCTCCTCTTTTTCCCCAGAGGCTCCAGCTCAATAACATACAGATGGGCAGTGCTTAAGTAGAGAGTGTCAAACAGAGACTGTATTCCAGGAAAACACCGCTGGCTCCCCAGCCACCTTATCTCCCCCTGTCAGGATACAGACTGACGCTCTGCTCAGTGCTCTGGCTTCCTTCACATGTTCACATCATTCCCTTTTTTACCTTTTGCGTCCAGACCCTCCCACTCAAACTTTGCTGTTCAGAAAGTGAGGTCACCCTTTCCTCTCCCCCAACGCCACCCCCCTGACAAGTTCATCCAACCGCTCCACACAAAGCATTGGCTGTCATGACTGCTTTTTTTTAAACATCTCCAGTTAATTCAGTGGAGGGCAGAAAGGTGCCAAATTTATTTAAAAAACCCTGCTAGACCAACCTTTTCTTTTGGCATGGGGGAGGGGAGGCTGTGGGTGGGAAGAGGAGGAGGAGGAGGAGGGAGACAGCCTGGCTGTGCCATGGGCTAATAGAGCTAAGTGGTTTCTCTAACATGCTTCATTCAGACCTTTTCCCTCAAGCCCACCTCTCAGCTTCTGGTTGGCTTGTGAAAAAGAATATTGTTCACTGTGATTTTGGAAAATGACTTCATTCCTCAGACTCATGAACTTCTATTTACAAAGAGCATCTTGTATTCCTTTCTCAAGAGATGCTTTGTGAGGCCCTGGTAACAAGGCTTGCAGTGTGTGTATGAAAGCGAGCTGAATATCTTACCCACATCTGACTTAATTTTATGACTACAATCACAGAAAGACAATGCAGTAACCATTGCTAGGTTTTGGAACAAAGTCAGGGTATAATTATAGTAATATGTGCACTGTTCCAGCCAAGTGGTCAGCACCCTGTCCCTCAGCTATCCTGTGTGTAGGGGTTTGTAGCACCATTGACCTGTCAGGCTTTGTTCTTAAATCTTAACAGAAATTGGCTTATTTGACTTCATTCTGGGAGTGAATTCCTTCTTTCTCTCTCCCTCCAGCCTTTCCTATCTGATTGAAGATATTATGAATGAAGGAAGCCGTCAATAGAAAATTAAGGGAAAAATAAAGTGCTTTGGTGATCTGTTAACTGCTACACACATGTAGGCACAGCTTTGGGCCCATAAATGCTGTACAGATGTCACATAGGGACTATAAAGAAGTTAACGACCAAAGAACTCTGCCTGATTCAGAAATGGTGCAGCTAAGCACACAAGGCCACTCAAGCCCATGGGATGAAGTATTACACTGTCAGAGAAGACCTGACAAGAGAAGCTGTGAGACCTAAGGCTATGAAGTTCAGGACCAAGGTCTGTGGGAGGAACTAAAAGATAGCAATGGTGCTTGCAGGTAATTTTGTCCTGATAGCAATGGAAACGCCTGTAACTGTTATGGTGGCATATGGAGGAGGCTCTCCCAGGAGCCTGATGGTGAGATGTTATTGAGGGCTGCCAGGACCTTTCCATACTTTTCTGCTCAAGTCAGTCCTGAGAATGATCTGGAACAGGTTTGAAGGCTTGGGGAGCAGAAGACCAGGTATGTCCCAGACAGGGACAGCATGAGGTTCCCACTATGTCTCTTGCTACAGGGACAAGTTTGAGGTGTAAATATAACGTTAAAGCAGGGGCAAGAAAGAGAATAAAACATCTCGACAGTAAGTGACAGAATCACCACTCCTGTGGTGGCAATGGAGATTTATAACAACCCAGTGAATTGTGCAGCAAATTACTAGAATATATGTGGTCAATTTTTTGGATACTTTTTTTTTAAAAAAAGCAACCACCAGAGAATCTTCTGCATCTGTTCCCAGGCATTAGGGAGGAACTGTTGACAAAATGACAGAGAAAGATAACTTGGGGAACAGTTACTTAAGGTTCATAAACCTTTGGATGGGAAGAACAGGAAAATCAAGTCCACATATTTCTGGGAGTCAGTCTTTAACAATGTCAGAGATTTGGGATGAAAGTTTTCTTGCCTAGCAAAAAAAGGAATTGAAGAAAGTAGGTCTGTAAAGAAATGACATACATCAGAAAGACAGGAAAGACAAGAAGATTTGGCCAAACTGTAAGCTCTTTCTGGACCTGAAGCTCAATTAAGACATATATGGGAAGTGAAAACTAAGACTACATCTAAGCACAGGAAGAACATATCGAGACAAAAGCTGAAAAGCAGAAAATTAATGTAATTTTAAAGACAATAGGTGTAAGAGGAAGATCTGGGAGATCCTTGGTTCAGTACTCATCAAACAGAGAAAGTTGTCAAAGGGTAAATCTGAGAAGTGATTTTTTTTAAGGTACAGGACTGCATTAAAAGGCTTCTTGAGGGTTTTCCTAGTACTGTGAGCTTTAGTGTTCCTAGGAAGTCATTAGCTGTTATGGATTTGGCTCTGCAGAATAATTATAGTGGAACAAAAATAATGTGTAGTGTTTTTTTTCTACAAGTGATTGTGCCTTCTTTTTTTTTCTGGATTGCATTGCAACAATGTAGAAAACAATACCTTTGAGAAAATTTTGGGAGAATTTCAGTAAATAAAATTTCAGAATAAAAGAAACTCCTTTCAAAAAGGTAATTTCCAGAGCATATAAGTTTTCTTTGTGTCTTTTCATCTATCTAGTGATGTGGTTTGGGTATAATTTAGGACTGGGGATAACCCAGAAGATGTATTGGAGACTAGTGGTAGATACTAGTCATTATGTTGTGTGATTCGTAGTTTTGACAATTTAATTAATTCAAGGAATTAAAATTAATTGAATTATTAAAACCTGGCAATTTAATTGATTTTTAAAAAGTCTTTTTATTGAAGGAATGGTGAAAGAAAGTTTAACAATGTATTCATGTGTACTTAATTTAGGTTAAGCTACTGCAATCTTGCATATAATCACAGAATCACAGAATCACAGAA